>NC_053022.1:11073221-11376775 GCF_003073215.2 Triticum urartu | reverse complement strand
AAGCTTGACTTTGACTAAAGTTATTACGCGGAATAAATAAAAACAGAGAGAGTATATCCTCCCATGAGCGTTTTGTTAGAATATTTGTTATCTTATGGGCGACGTGGACAGCCAGGAGAAAGGTCATCCATGAAAGTATTTTTCAAAGCCTCTGTCGGCGTATTTATTCATTACCAGATACATTGCTTAGATCAAGGTAATTGGAATGACTGGCCTGTGCAACCAATGGTCATTGGTAGACCGTCGACTGACAATGCCCACGGAAATCATCTCCTGCTAGGCTTGCAAAGATTCATGTGGACCGCGCTGTCGCCCAGTTCCAGTTAGGTATTGGTGGAAGTGTTGCAGTTTGTGTGCCGCGGTGACAAAGGCAGATTCCTGGGAGCTTCGGCTATTTTTATACTTTGTGTGACCGGTTCAGCAACATTGGAAGCAGCCGGATGCCAAGAGGCTCTAGCACTAGTGGAGGGTCTATCACTGCAAAATATGCTCATCACGTCGGAATCTAAGTAAATTTGTTGAAAATATTTCTGGGAGAAGCAGAGGAACGTATCGTTTAATCATGAGATAATAGTTCGGAAGTCAGGGATCAAGGCCACCATGTTTGGTTAGGCCAACCCCATCATCACTTGTGTATTCCCCTTATTATTCATATGATCTTTAAAGCTTAGCAGTTTTTTCTAAAAAATATATTAGATATGCTCCATATCAAAATAGGGTTTATAGTTTTGTGCCGAGTTGAACTTCGTGGAGTTTGACAAATTTTATAGGAACAAATATAAACATCTATAACAGCAAAAAGAAGTATCTGGTAAATATTGTTTGTGTATATATTCATATGGTAAAGAAACATAAGAGCGTTTAGATCACTACTTTAGTGATCTAAACACTCTTATATTTCTTTACAGGGGGAGTAGCTTGTAATAAAATTGCTCACGTAGGATGGAGTAGTATCAACATCGCGATGTGGTTAATTATAACCTTTATACTCATAGCAAATATGCATGTGCATTGTCACCCCAAAAAACAATCAGATTATGCAGATCTGGTAGAGATAAAAAAAGTCCTAATCAATTGCCAGGATGAGATAAGGACTTTTAAAATGTCATTTCACAAAGTTTGTCTGAGTGATGTCAAGATGAGATAAGAGACTTTTAAAAAATCATTTCAAAAACTAAAAAAGTGATGGTCTCGTCACGACTTGATTTCCTAAGGCACCACAACAAAACATTTTTTTAGCTAAGGAAACTGCATTGATGGACCTTGCCTGAGCTAGACTGATGAATGATATGTCTCGCCTTGACCTAACATAGCGGTGTTTTCCATAACTAGTAAAACTGTCGTACCAGAATAAACATAGTTGTGTATGGAGGCAAAATAGACACTTGGTCATTTTCATATAGCTTACAAAAACTAATCCGCGAGTGACTAAATAAAATCATAAAAATACCTTTGCAGATCCCTTAATAAAACCACTACATAACCGACAGTTCGTTTTGTTCATTTTTTACGGATCTGCCTTAATTTTTCTAAACATTTGCTTAAATTTCATAGTCACTTTTTTAAAAAATACCAAAATATGTTTTGAATACGCCAGCATTTAAAAAAAACATGAACTTCTTTGAAATTATGATGAAAATATAATATGCGAACAATTCTTTAAAATCATGAAAATTTTATGGTTTCCCAAATGTTTTTTGAATTCACAAGTTTTTATTATTTCTCAAATAGGTTTTCAAAATTTTCAATTTTTTAAAATTGATTGTTTGGAAATCCCGAATTAATTTAAAGAAGGGAAAAGAAAAAACAGAAATAAGAAATTAAAAAAACAAAATAGAAAACAGCAGGTGTGACGACCGCACATGAGCCGGCCTATTTACGTCGTGCAGGGAGGAGGAAGCACACTTGCTATCTAAGAGAGAAAAGGGGAGAAAAAAGGATCCAACCAGGTCTACCGAGTGGAAGAATGAGTTTGTAGCCATTGCACTGCTTGTGTCTTTGGGTTAGATGAGTGTATCAATTTATAAGAAGAAATCCGGCGGTGATTTTGAAATAAAAAAGAATCATTTTTCTTCACTTATGGGTGGCATAGTGGGTCACATTTATGGCAACTTCAGAGGTAATTTTGGGACGGATGGACATAAACAGTAATTACCTTATTATTAGGTATAGATACTAGCATTTTTTAGTTAATAGAAACAAAAAGATTGTACTCCCTCCGTCCGAAAAAGCTTGCCCCTCAAATGGATCTATCTAGCATCAAATTAGTGCTAGATACATCCATTTAAAAGACAAGCTTGGGACAAGCTTTTTCGGACGAAGCGAGTAGCACATAACGTGGTAAATATTTAGTTTCATATAAATACACGTTAAAAAATTAGTATGAAATCCATGAACATTTTATTCACGTGTAAGTGCACAATTTTTCGCAGCAAACATCACTATTATTTTATTCACATACAAGAATATTTTAAAACACATGAAAGCACATGAACATTTTTATATAGGTGAATTTTTTTATTGAGACGCCTGAATTTTAGTTATATTTTCATAAAAATTACATAAATCAATATAATACATTATTATTGATTAAAACTTATATATTAATAAAATACGAACAATATGTTTAAATGGGCCGCACCAAGTGTCAGCCCATGTATAAGTGTTTAGGGACTTGCGGGCTACTGCCCCTAGCTCGCCTGTAATGATATTCAGAATGGTCTTGCCCATTTTCTGGGTAATCCAATTTGGCATGTGCTCCTGCACGCGGAAAATGGTTTTTGAAATGTGAAAAATAATCCCAACTAAATTTTTATATATTCATTGTCACGTCCAAATGTTACCTGCAAAGTTGAAGCAAAAATGTTCAACACTTTGGCCTGTGCAAAAAAACAAATTGAAGACCAAATGTTCCCAGAAATGTCACATGGTTTTTTTTTCACCGATGAAACACTGCTGCTCTGTTTCGCATGAATATTGTCAACCATGCTTGCGACAGTAAGACGAGCATCCATAAAAAATATCGAAATTTTCTTAAAACATTTTACCATTTTTTAGGTACTGTTCAACCGGGAGCAAATGTTCCCGGGAGGCAAAACGCCACCTCCCCCCCCCCCCCCCCCCCCCCCCAACACCGATTCCATTTTTGCCTTAAAAATCAGTTCCATTTTCTCTTTTCTTTATCTCCTTTTACTAGAAAAAGGGCTCGTGCGTTGCAATGGGAGAAAAAAAAATCATAATCCGCAATGACTAAGACCACAATTTTCTGCAATCTCTCTCTTTCTCACTGAGACTTCCTGAGAGCATTATCCATGTAATTTAATGTATTAGAAATAATGTGCATGTATGAAATGCTACACGTTAATCACAAAAGCAAGGAACAACTCCTCCGTGCATTGGATTTGTGTTGTTGTTCACTACATCTTCAGAAATAGACTAACAAAAGAAAACGTGACATATTCACCCTCATTGTAAAAAATTTGTTAATTTAAATGCCTAAATTACCTTTCGAGTTAGTTAACCAAGTGTAAGGAACCATTATCTTCATTAGTTGATATATTATCGAGAGCCTAAAATCATGAGGATCATACATTTATGTACATAAACTAAAGAAAAAAATGAATAAGAAAATGATGTTTAATTAGTAAGTTACCAAATGTCCATTAGTGTTTACAAAATTCTCTCTGACCTTGTTTGCACATCATCCCTATCTCCTATAAAGCATAAAGTACGTACAATGCAGTTTTCTTTGGGACAAAATGAAACATCATAAAAGGGTTTGCACATACCATGAAAATCATTTTTTTCTCTTTCAGGAGTGTGCAAAGAAGATTACCCTTGTTATATCAGGTCAACTAAATAACATTTACTGAGATTGATCAAATAATATTGTTTCATGTTTGGACAATAAAGAAAGGCAAAGTATTTTCAGGCTCTGTACCTACAATGGGATTGCTCCTATTGTCGATAGGTTACAACCATTGAAAAAGATGCAAACTGGTGGGTGGCCTGAAGATGATGGCGACATGACGGGTGGCAGCGGTGAGGAGGCCATAGAGAAAGGCGGCATGAGCGACCACGAGAGACATGGTATGAGGTCCGCCGTAAGGGCTATGATGTTGAAGTATATTTTCGCCACACCGTCTCCGCCGCCGCACACAGCGAACACGCTGTAGGCTAGGATCAAGAAGAGAGTTACACCACTGGCGGCCATGCAAACGTGAGCTGTTCATCACCTGACCGAATGCCCACGTTGCGCCGTGCGTTGCAACGGGAGAAAAAATTGTTCAAAAACAGGAGATAATGTATGGAGGTGATGGCAATAGATCACCAATATCTTATTATCTTACTCCTAAACACTAAATTCAGAATATTCAGAAACATACACAATCTTGAGCTGATTAGTGAGGGAGATGATAGCAATGTATAATTATTTATTTGATTATCCGATTCCAAAACACTAAATTCGGAAAATGTTGGTAAATTTGAAATGATATTTGTTTCTTGCAACAATTATTCAAAAATGTTGATTGCCCTTTTGAAAAAAGGTTTGGAAATTAATATTTTGTTCTCGTTTTCAAAAAAACTTCAGAAATATTTGTGTTCCCAAATGGTTCGATAATTCCAAAAAGGTTTGCGTTTTCAATACAAAAACTTTTTACCTTTTCAAAAAATGTTGAAAGTTTTAAAAATGTTTGTGTTTTAAAACAAATATTCGCAAATTCAAAAAATGTTTGCTGCAGTACCTCCCAGGTCTTTAATTTTTTTTACTTGTTTATACAAATGTTAAAATTTTAGAAAAAAATCAAAATTTGAAAGTAGTCACTTTGAAAAAATGTTCGCATTCTCAAAATATTAAAAAATCTTAAAAAAATCCCTTTTGAAAATTATGAGTTTAAATTTTGTGTTCAAAACTTGGCAAACTATTCACTGTTTGTTTTCAGGATCTAGCGCTGCATCTAACTTTATTTAATATATCAAGCTTCTTAATTTGACAACTGAGATCATCCAGTCAATTCGCTACAATATCACAGTTTCGTCCGGAGTACCCAAGTTCCATTCCTCAAAGTGCACTTTTCGTTTTTTTTGGAGTTTTTCACTGGCGCACTGTAGTACAACATCCGTGAATGGGCCGGCGCATCGCTGCTCTGGCGACTTACTAATTTTCTGGAAGAAACATATCAGTTTTTCAATTATGGGTGGCATTGATGGTAATATTTGCCAAGTTTGAGGATAGTTTTATGATGGACTGGCAGCAACGCACCGTCCTTTATTAGTAGATATAGATTTATCATTTTTATTTTTGATGAAAGCCCTTTAAATTCCAAAAAAATGCAAGTACTTTCTTTAAATTACATGACCTTTTTTTAACGACTGAACACTATATAAAATTCATGAACTTCTTTTTAATGTGTGAACACTTTTTGAAAATAAATGAACTAGTTTTAAGTACACGATGAAGTACTTTCTAATATAGAACAAACATTTACATGATGTACAATTTAAAAAGATGATGAATAGTTTTTCTAATAAGTGACACACATTATTCATATACACGATAACATTTTTTACAGACACAATGTATATTTTTTACTACACAAGAACATTTGTGAAATGCACGATGAAATTTTTTCTATATATAAAGAATATATTTTAAATATGCAATGAATATTTCACATTACACGGTTAATACATTCTAATACACCACAACAATTTTTATATTCACGGTGAGCATTTGTAAAATACACAATCAATATTTGTTTAGCTAAACATGAAGAATGCATGCTAGAGATATATCCATAAAGTAGGACGATATCGATGTATCTTGAATGCTAAATCTGTTAGCCAAACACTCCTTTCCCTCCAACCAAAATATGTAATGATGGAATTCCATTGTGATTCAAGCTCACTTGCGATTTCTGAACGCCAAACAGATGAGTTAAACCTTGGCCAAATTTCAGAATCTTAGTTTGCCCCACTACGTTAATGGCCCTGTAAGCCGATTATCGGCGTTAAGGGCGCGTGGCGAAGGGTGATTTCTCGGCGCCATCACATACGCCATGACACCACTCAGAAACACTCGGCGTATTAAAAAAACTCGACGTATAGTTGAAAAGCTGAATATTGTCAGGGACCACATGGCGAACAGATGCGCCACATGATTGTGCTCGTTGCAGTTGACAGCATCGTGACAGGGGCATGTGTAAGCCGTGTGTCTTGGACGGCACACACACGGCGTAGTTACACTCCCAGCATAGATAGAAACTGAGTGCTGGCACTAGACTTACACGGTGCTTAATGTGGGCCAGCCGTTAGTTGTCTTTTTTTTTGCCGCAGGCTGCTAATTTTGCCTCGGAATATAGGTTTGTCTAGGCCTCGAGAAAAGACACTTGGCTTATGTCCGTATGCCATCGGGATGGAAGCTGAGTGCATGACACTGAGAGTCACACCTGGGGTAGCTGTTGCCGAGGTGAATTAACCTTTGCCATACTGAGATGAAAGTGGAGATAGGCGCACGCGAGTCGGCTTTAACTGTAGCATCATTAAACGCCATCCCGTGCTGCCCCATCTGCCCATTTTTAGTGTCTGAAAGTGGACCTTCTCTGGCAGTTTCAGGGTGAAATATGCCAAACGAGCGATTGACATTATCTCTATCTCTACTATTCTCTGCTATCTAAAAAACCCTTAACAATCCGTCTCCCATAATACGTCACTATGTTTGGTCCAACCTGCCCCTCTGCATAGCTACCACCAATTTTTTTGTTCTTCCGCGAGCCTCCTTTGGTTTTTTCACCAGCTAGAAAACCATCCAATAATGGAAACCGTAGGCACACAAGTTTCATGTTTGGAAATATCAGCAGCATACCTCCACCTCCACCTCAACCTCTCTGTGAATAAGTCCGATGAGGGATCCTCCACCTCAATGGTGTTCTGCGAGATGATGTAGATAGGACGGCGGCGTGTGGTTCCCACCAACCACTCGACCGTTTGTATTAGGCTTTCCTTGGGTGGGTGTCATGGGGGAGACATTCACGCAACCAGACTTCTCTCCTCTGACTCCACTGCATGTTTTGGTCCCTTAAAGGATAATCTTAGAAAATGAATTTCTTTTAGTTTGCTAAATTATGAATGCACATGGTTGCAATTGTTCTTTTTTTGGCGTCCATTATTTGGGTCCCATGCATGAGCAGATGAGCTTGGATTTCATGCATGAACATACTAGATACGTATGTCGAAACTACAATAGTAGGTGTTAGTTTAATCCACTCTATTGTAACATAAACATGAAAATTTCATGTTCCCGTTGCAAGGCATGCACTCTCCTAGTTTGCAGAAGAAAAAAAGATTAACGTTCTTTCCTCCTCCCCAAGAAAAGACCCTAGGTGAACAGGTTTCCTTCTCCTCTCTTCAGTGGTGCCGCTGCTCCGCCCCGCCTTCGATGGCATTTGTGCCGTGGAGGTGTGGAGGACCTCGCCCCTGCTGGCGGGAGGGAACACACTCTCATTCTTGTTAGGTTCATAATCCTGGTTGGGCTGTGGCGGCGGGGTTGTCCCTCAATAGGAATAATCTCTCCCATGTTCGGTCCGTGTCCAAATGGCGTGTCTAGCATCGTCGGAGAGCATGTTGTGTCATCGTCAGATCTCGCTCGATTTAGTCGGTGTTGGTCTTCGGTGAATCTCTTTGGATCTATTCTTCTTTTGGTGTTTACAGGTTTGATCCTTTTGATCTACAACTCTCTTCACCGGTGATGGTTGCTCCTCTGGTGTGTAGATCTTATGGGGCCTTAGCACGAAAACTTCTCAACTATCTACTACAACAAGATTTCCCCGGCATCAGTGAGGGAGTCACTAGTAAAAAAGGGGGCTTTGGTCCAGGCCGGGTAACCCCATTAGTCCCGGTTCAGTCTAGAACCGGGACCAATGGGGGCATTGGTCCCGGTTCGTGAGCCCAGGGGGCCGGCCGGGCCACGTGGGCCATTGGTCCCGGTTCATCTGGACCTTTTGGTCCCGGTTGGTGGGATGAACCGGGACCAATGGGCCTCGCTCCTGGCCCACAACCATTGGTCCCGGTTCGTGCCTCAAACCGGGACTAAAGATTAGACCTTTAGTCCCGGTTTGAGGCACGAACCGGGACTAATGGGGATGAGACCTTTAGTCCCGGTTCGTGCCACGAACCGGTACTAAAGGTCCCATTTTCAAACTCTACCCCCCCCCCCCCTGGTGGATCGCCTTTTCAGTTTTAAAAAAAATAAAAGAAAATGATGGAAATGTCAAAAAAATAAAAGAAAAGAAGTTTCCCATGTGATATGTGGTCTAGTTGTTGGGAAAATTTGCAAATGTGAATTTTGACTTTATTTGCAAAATCTCTCTGAAATTTGTAAAAATGGGCATAACTTTTGCATAATCATCTACTCGAAAAGTTACATCCGAATTTAACGGGGGGAACCCCGTTAAACATTTTCAAAATCCTCAAAAACCTAATAGAAAAATAGTTACGGGGCTTTTAAGATCTAGAGTGAAAAAAATTGAAAAAAATTCAAACAGTGGGAATACTGTGGTCAAAAATGGTCAAACTAATTAATCTAGAATATTAGTGTTACTAAATAATTATTTCAGTTATTTCAATTTTGGTCAAATCTGATCAAACTGTGGTCAAACAATGGTCAAACTAATTATTCAAGAAATATTAGTGTTACTAAATAATTATTGTTTTTTAAAACAATAGTTTCAAAATAAAACTATGAAATGTGTCACTTCATGCTCAAGCAAAATTGCTGAAGGTTAATAGGATTGACATCTTAGTATTGTCAGGAAAACAACAAGTGCAGACTTGGAGCGAGGGAGAATAGAACCTGGAAGTTAAGCGTGCTCAGGCTGGGGGAGTGGGAGGATGGGTGACCGTTCGGGAAGTTAGATGATTTGGAATTATGAGGGGTGATTAGAGGATAAATTGAGAAGTGATGAGGGGTGGTGATTACAGACTAGAGGTTAAAATAATTCAGAAATTTGAAAAAAAAAATTCAAATTTTTTTTTCAAAAAAAATCATAAAATTTCCTTTAGTATTGAACCGGGACTAAAGGGAGAGGCATTAGTACCGACATTTTAGTCCCGATTCCAGAACCGGGACTAAAGGCCCTTATGAACCGGGACTGAAGGCCCTTTTTCTACTAGTGAGTGGCAATGATGGTGGCGTGCCTTCGACTCGCTCTGCTGATTGTAGTCATCGCTAGGTTATCCATAAACCTGGTTGTAATTATTGTTACATCTATTGTTCTCTGTACTGTCATGATTGATTACAAATAGATCGAAAGTTTCTCCAACTTTTTTGGATAACTACCCAAAAAACATTACACATGCATGTTACATTCAGATTGCATCAGAGAGTGCAACTCCCACGGGACATCTGCAGTTAGCTTTTGGATTTTTTGGTATCTTTTTGGAGCAAGCTCATGAGCTACAACATTACCTTTCTTGCTTAGTGTTTTTGTTACTAAAAGATGAAAAAACTGACAGATCTCTTTTAGTTTCACAGATGACCGTGTAAGAGGCTTGCCAGTTTGATGCTCCAGGCTGCTCGTCTCTAGCCATCGTAGTGCATCCCGTGAAAACGGACAAATCTAGCCTCCTTTTGAAACTTTAGCACAAAACGGCCAGGATCCAAAAATATATATCATAAAATGACCCATCCGCATGACGCCCTCGGGGCTAGGGATGCCCTAGCCCAACTGCCCAAGGCACTATGCTAGATAGCACGACGCCCTGGTGTAGCATGTCGCCCTAGGCCAGGGTGTCGTGCTATGTAGCATGGTACCCCAGCCCAGGGTGCCATGCTATCTAGCATGACGCCCCAGACCCAAACGGCATGCAAAGTGGGCCATTTCATGAATTTCTTTTGGATCCGATTCATTTTGTACTGAAGTTCAAAAAAAGGCCAGAATTAACTATTTTCTTATGCAATCCAACTCTAGAACAATGGGACCTCTGTACATAGACGATTGAGCTCTCAGTTAAATCACAATCGCTTGGCTTTCTGCCACTTTAATGTTGCTGCCTGTTTCCATGTGGTCCCCCCCCCCTCCCGCCCCCAATTGTCCCTAGCAACAACGCCCACACACCTATCTCTCTCGCCTATGGCATCAGTGTTGATCCTGACCTTACATGAGGCAAGCGCCAACAAACGAGTGAGGAGTCATCAGGCGGCACACACATTTTCATCTTCGTATCTGACCAGGAATTGCACTGATCTCGTAACCGATTCTCTGCCATCGTTGTGAATACAATTGTTATGCATATGCCAGGCCCTCCACAAGATTAACATATTTTTTTTGCGGGGTAAGATTAACATAAATTTTAACCATGGTATCTTCAGAGAACTTATCTAATAAAAGCTGGATCCAACTATCACCCGTTTTCCAGAAGGTTTTTTCACCAAGAAGAACCCAGAACTCCCTCATTGCATGTCTAACAGCTCTACTTCTTGTGCATGTATTCATAGGGTGGTATTCATCCACTTCCCCATTGCCACGAATGTCGCAAATGCTGTCATGCACAATAGTCCTTTTGCTTCTTTTTTTTAACTTTGTAGCTAGCGATCTCATTGCAATCCTCCAACCAGACATATCTATTTTCTTAGGTACATTCGCTTTCCAAATAACATTCCAGAGGATGCAATCCCCAGCTGCACTCACGGAGGTGGAACCAGCTGGCATTCCTTGGATTTTTAAAGAAGCAACTGGTTTGTATGCAATTTAGACTAAGAACATCCCATTATTTTCATAGTGCCATTCCACATGGTCTTTAGCATCGTTTAAGGGAATATATATTTTGCAAATCTCATTAGCATCACATATGTCGCAATGCTTGTGGCCCACATTGATTTGGGACCATCTTAAAACGCATAGTTCACATCAACTTGGAAGTATCTTAGAATTGACGACTCATCAACTTGGGAGCATGTTAAAATCAATGGCTCAATTGATACGTAACCATCTTAAAGTTGGCATTTCATTCGATTTGGATGCATCTTATAATTGACAACTCATAGTGATTTCGTACCATCATAAAATTGATAGTTCTTGTCGATTTGGATGTATTTTTGAATTGGCGGCTCATACCAATTTGAAAGCATTTTAAAATTGATGGCCATATTGATTTGCAAGCATCTTCAAACTAACAACTCATATTTATTTGGGAGCATCATAAATATCGCGACATGACCAACCAACAATCAAATGAAAGCACAAACTTTTAGAAGGAAACAACCCCCTCGAGATTCATGGTCAAATTTAATCGTAATTATATACCCCCAGTCTTTCTAATTTATTAGGCTCGTCTAAGAAAACAAGGAATTTAGAGTTTTAAGACCCATAATAACGCTCACCCCTTGTTTATGGATTTTCATCACCAACGAGCATTCATTGGGAGGGGATGCCAAACAAAATATTTTTCATGACAATTCATGTTGTGGCGTGGATGACGTTTTTTTAGTCATCATTGGAAGCGAATTTGCATTTGCCTTGTGTATTCTCTGATAGATGTGGGAGGTGATGTCATTTTCTTAGCAATAGCTGTTAAAAATTTGATTACATAGCCTGAGCCATCTATGCACTGACACATCAATCTGCCATTGTCGTGCATGTCGTCCAATTAGTTAGCAACCTTTTCGTCGCCTTCAAATCTCTAGCGATGAGATGAAAAGACCGGACACATCAAGCTAGCTAGCTATGCAAGTTAGGCTACTCAGAATGAAACTGTGAAAGTAATATAAGTGATAACATCATATGTATGTAGACAAAATAGATGATGTGATAAATAATTAATGACACGTAAAAAAGTAATTAATGAGAAAAGAGAAGTTTTTAGTAGTAACACTGTAATGTCACACATATCAAAACAAAATGAATATATAACCTAATAAATCAAGTGTTGCATGACACCACATATATGCTACTACCTGCTATAGAAGTAATAACGTAGAGTAATAACATATACATGTGACTAGTCCTCGCCATGACCAGCCTTAGGAATCCATCTGTCAACTACTGCCCTTCTCTACTACTACTAATTAACTCCAAAGCATATGGACCAACCTACAATAACACTAAGTACTTGCCTATGCCCTAGGAGCTGGTCATGCGGTATATGTCATCACGTACAAATCTGCTGGTGGAGACTTTTGGCATTGTGTGCGCTTTCTGTTGATCGACCGGGACATCCACAACTTGGGCTCTCGCCCAGACTACTACAGATAGGTCCTATTAAGTCTCCATGACCACACACGGTAGCGAAAAAAGTTGGTGGTGATCACATCGCACATAGTTGGAAACGTAAACCATATGCCCTACTGTACCACGGTTCTGGTTTATTGGCCCCTTTGTATTCCATGCCAAATTTTTACTATAGATTTAACTAACAAAATACTAATGCATGTCATAAAAAAATGTATCGTTGGATTTGTATTTGAACATAGTTTTCGATGATATTATTTTGCTATGTATAACTTATATTTGATTACTTAAAATCATGATCAAACTAAGATCCTAAATACGAATGGGGCTAATAAATCAGGAGGAGTTATGCAACCGTGTGCAAAGATTATTTCAGGTTACCAACCACGTTATTAGAAAATCCTGTTGGCCCCTGAGAAATTGTACTGTTGTTCAAAAAATAGAAAGGATTTTAATTTTAACATTGAGGCCGTGTTTAATATCTTTTGTATGCATGGATCAATATAGTGCAACATTCAGCGTGGTGAAGAGGCGTGATATACCATGGTGAGGTCGCGGAATCTATTTCCCCGCAAGAAATAATGCTACCGGACTTGTGACGCTTCTGTGAGACTTCTGTTTCTCTGCTTCGAGGTCATGTCAGGTATGAATGAAGTGCCATAATTGTGAGGTAGCAGACTTGAGGGTGACTACGATTGAAGGTCAAGCTATGACCAATCTTCCTAACTGCAAGCTGGCCACTATGACTAGGGAACAGGACGGGCAAGGTTTGGTAGATAGTTGCCGGGAAGCGCTGCATTACTCTAATCCCATCAGTGCACCACTCTCCCTATCATCGTATCCACGTGGGAGACTACGCAAGCTCTTGTTTCTTATCCCTTCTCACATGGAACAGTTCCTGCAACATGATTTTTGTTGCAAAAACTATTTGTAACATAATCTTTGTTGCAAATAAAAACTGCAAATATTTTTCTACAACATGATCCTTGTTGCAAAAAAAAATTATGCAACATAACCTCTGTTGTAAAAGATTCCGCAACACGGCCTATGCTGCAGAAATTTCTACAACATTAGCTATGTTGCAATGGTTGAGGGCACCGGTCATCCGATTGATGGGGATAGATCTGGCGACTCGTGACCCGAATGATCTTTTAAAAAATCAACCGGCAGACGCGTAGCATACCCCCATAGTTGAGTCAATTAAAGTTGCATTCTTATTTCCAGCACTTAATTAGACTCTCCTTGGTTAAACTGGAAGAGGGGCTGTGTAAGGTTTTGATGGACGTGTGTTCCCCACTTGTCTTGTCTCTAGGCAGGAAGACGATGGCAAAGTAACATCGGGTTTGCCCTCGGGCTTCTCATGTCTCCTTGTCCTTGTCCTGGGCCCACAGCGACAAAAACAGAGACCAGACGAGATGACAAACAAAAATCTGATTTGGCATCTTCTCATTTCTCCTTGGCATACCACGACACCAACAGACTAGACGGGTTGCGAGTGAAAGTAGAGACCATGCGTCAATGTGAGAATTTGAGCACTTGAGGCAAAACGTGCAGACTATGACCAAATATGTGTGCACTCGCCATTATCATTCATAATTAGCCCTTGATGGCTGACAGTGATTTATCTACCGTGCACGAGTCGTGCATGCATTCATCACCCCTCTTAGCTTTGAGATTCATATTGGTTTTCCGGTTTTTGGCAAATTTGTCATATTTCAAACTATTAAATGATGTTTCAAATGTTTTTCTCCTACCTTTGAAGAGTATACTAGTATGTTTTAATGTGTACCGGGAACTTCACTACCCGGGTGGGTTCTTGTTCACTTTCTTCATTATTAAGATGTTTTGGGGTACTAGTCAATCTCTAGTTTACTGAGTCATCTTGGATTTTTGTCTGGGCATGGCGGATATTAAACCTCTAAACTACGCGGTCTTCTCCCTTATCCTCATGTAGGCGAACTTCCCCCGTTAAAAATTTCTTCAAACTTCCCTCTAATGGGTTTGCTCGTAGGTTATCTCTGATTGCTCATAACATAATCAATTGGTCCGAGTCAGCCTCCATCAAGAGGTGGTGTATCCTTGATGGAATCCTCTGCTTGCATTATTTTATCAAATGGTCGAGCTTCACTCTTGTGTGAGCGAAGCTATTTCTTTTAAGCTTAATTTTGGAAAAGCTTAATTGTGCTCGTCCTATGTAAAGGGAGCTAGTTTGAAATAACTATACCATTCTCTTGACACCAACGTGGAACAATTTTGATTCATTAGCTGGCGCGATAGTACCGGCTAATGACGTGAAGACTCGCTTTTTGTTCAATGTGACATAAATCGAGAAATGACACCGGGCTGAAATTTCTATCGAACTATATAAAACACTATTCAAAAAAAGAATGTTGTATACAGTACAGAGAAATGTCACAGTGGCAACGAGGTGAATCATGTTTCCTTGTTTTAAAAAAGAAAAGTATAACTCAGTTAAGTATGGATAGAAGACAAAATCAATTACTTTATGAACTAGCCTAGCAGGAACACCCACCCAACATTCAAGGTAACAAAATAGAGCACCATCTCCCCCAGATTTTCCAAAAAGAGAGGGTTGGGGCAAAATAGAGCAGACCATGTTGGTTTCGTTCATGATCCTCACTGGACAATACCAACAATTTAATATTTTTGTTTAGTGCGACAGAAATAACAATATCTATTACAAAAGCGTGTCTACTTCAGATGAGATTTGAACATGTAGAAGTACAAAATTTGAACATATAGCGCAATGACATAACAATTGGGCCTTTTTTGTAATATTACTGTACGGCATGTGAACATACATCACAATGACATTTGAACATGTCTCTAAAAAAAGAGAATGCCATTTTAACATGTTTCTATTTTAGATCACAGTATCAATGACATTATCACATAACAATTGCAACATAATCTTTATTTACTCTTAGCAGAATAACAATTTAACACAAAAGGAATCTAGCAATTTGCAACATAAAGGCATATAGCCCTTTTGTAATACAATGTATAAGAAAATTTATAATGCCAACAATATATTCATAATCATTAAAAAAACTATTTTTGACAACCCAAAAATTACGAGTGTACTCAAGCTCACCATCGGGAATGCTGCCATGTCTCAAGAACATGACAACGATGTCGGGGTCAATGACCACCCACGGTGGACTGACAGATCCGGCAACACCGCACAAACACTAGGCCTTAAACGAGCCATCACGCACCTGCGCCACAGGCACGCGATGTCACCTCACTAGTAGAAAAAAGGCCCATTTGTCCCGATTCATAAGGCCCATTTGTCCCGATTCGGCAACCGGGACTAAAGGGTCGGTACTAAAGCCCAACACCTTTAGTCCCGGTTCTTACACCAACCGGGACAGATGAAATTCCATATGGCCGCTACGGCTTGCCCAGGCAGGGGGGCCTTTTTTCCCGGTTGGTAGCACCAACCGGGACCAATAAGCTTCCACGCGTTAGCAGTTCAGGGGCTAGGGTTTTTGTTTTTTTTCTAAAGGGCGGGCCGGGGGGGGGAGGGGGGTTGGGGGTTTTGTAGGGTTAATTTAGGGGTTTCATATATTGTGTTAGCTAGCTAATAGAGAGAAGTGTCCTCTCTTATCTCCGTGCTTGGTCGACGCTACGCACTATACGTATAGAGAGGACTCGGCATGCTAACTAGTAAGCAAATGAAGGAAACAATTAAGTACAGAAGATCGTCATGAACATATACAGAGAGAAGTGATCAACCTCTCGTTTTCCGAGAGATTGGTCGAACAACAAGTTTTCGTAGTGTGTGTGTGTGTGTGTGTGTGTGTGTATCCAGTAGCGTCGGATAGATATACGAAAACTTGTTGTTCGACCAATCTCTCGCAAAACGCTACTGCTAGGCTTTTCCCTAGTAGTGTAGAGTAGCCCCGGTTTTTTTGCAAGTCGCGTTGTAGATGAACTCGCAAACGTAGTATCCAAAGTAATCATTCCTGGGTTCCTGCCACAAGCACTTTACGAGGAATAGAGGTCAATCAAACTGATAATAGCTAGAATCAACGGGATCGAGATGCGCGGAACTAGCTAGCTACTACTATTTACTTTCGGGCATGTCCGTCGCAGCTCCCCCGGCAGTCCCGGAGCTTGTGCGGTGAATACTTTCCAAACCCTGCGAGACAAAGAAAACAATTACATGATATCAGGAAATGAACAAAGTTTTTGATATGGTGCGATAATGATCGATTGAACTTACTTCTCGAGAATTTTAGTCATGTCCACATAGTCCTCGGGAGATTTTCGTCTTGAGTCTAAGACGGTTACTAGTCCTTGCTCAAGCTTAATCTCTAGGAGAATATAGTGGAACCTGTGCACACATGCATAACTCATCAATTACATTATTATAACCTTGAGTAATAAGGGAAACTGAATATGCAAAAGACAGTAACACTCACTTGAAGTTGTAAGGAAAGAGTATTTTATCTTTGTGTTGATTTTGAAGCAACGATCGTAGATTTCTACTTTTATGCATTCAACAATCTTTAATCTGCATAATATAGTGAGGATAATTATATATACATCCAATGAAAGAGCTGATATATATATATATATAGACTTAATGACAGAAATAATACTTACAGACAGTAGCAAGTGACCGTTAATCTATCGAGGGCCTTTTGATTGAACCACTGGAAGAACTCCTCAAATGGAACATACAACAATTCAATTCCAACGAGGTCGTGCTCCTCTTTAACTCTCAGTGTCAAAGTATCCTCCCCCCAGACTCTCTGCATGTTTTCATGTACCAATCATGGAATCTTCGCATCATCATTGTCAGAGTAGTTCCATCTTTGACGACAGGCTTCCCGTACTGGTATTTGTGTTCGTCCACCTCCATTATATCGTAATGTGCATCGTCATCGCGAAGGTAATCTCCAAAATTGGTACCGGGCAAAATCACCAGATGATTAGCGACAGTATCGCTAGACACCTTGAGCGGGGGCACGATTGGTTTGTTTGTTCGCCGAGATGGACAATTTTTTCCCAGCTCGTCGTTCTACTAACCTTAGATCACTGATAGTACTTCCCGACCGCTCCACTTTGATAAATGACTTTCCAATAATGAGCTCATAGTTGGTTTTCAGCGGAGACGGTGGTGGTTTCTTCAGGGCATCGAGTGTGTGCTTTGCTTTCACCGGATCTATCTTCTCCTCTGGAGGTGGATGTTTCTTTGCTTTCACCCTTTCAAAGAACTCCCTCACTTCAGCTTAACAGATCTCCATGTTTTCCTCCACGGTCCCCTCGTATGGTAACTTCTCTAGAGGCCTTAGAGATGGACCGAATTTGAATTGCCTCCCGCGTCTGGATGTACTGCTAGATGCCGGAGCAGACAGAGCGGCTGCGGTTGTCTTCTTTCCTTGCTTACGAGGCAGAGCAGCCGGAGCGGCGGCGACTCTCTTCCGCCCTTGCTAACGAGGCGGACAAGGAGGCGGGCTGCTTGGGCGCACCGGTGCAGGCGAAGAAGGAGGCGGAGTGCCACCACGCGCCAGAGAAGGAGGCGGAGTGCCCTGATCACTCACCGGAGGAGGAGGCGAAGGAGGAGGAGGAGTGCCCTGACTCACCGAGGAGGAGGAGGTGGAGGCGTCCAGTTCGGAAGGTTGATGAGCTCCTTCAGCCATAGACATGGAGTCTTCAGGGAAGAACCCAGCCGAGTCTCCCCTTCACTGGTAGGGTGGTCAAGCTCGAGCTCCTCAAATCCCTCCGTTATTTCATCCACCATCACCCTAGCATATCTTTCTGGAATTGGCCAATAGTGAAAAGTTGCTCCGGGTTCAGGAGGTGCAACAGAGCCAACAACCGCCATGGCTTTGAAGTTCTGCCATTGCGTCATAAGGTGGCAATGTTGAGACTCCCTGATAGCATCTACGGGGTAGCTAGCAGGAGCCGTGAAGACAGGCTACTGAAGCAGCTCGGTGGAAGCCACGCTACTTCTCCACTGAGATGGTGGGGTAGCTTCGGCAGGTCACTTGCTATGAACTGCTTCTCGTCCCTCTAGCGCTTTTACCCTTGCGAGCAGTGCCTGCAGTTGGGTCTGCTCCCCTGCCCTCCTCCTCTCCTGGCATTTGTAACCGCCTGCGCCTGGAAACCCAGCCTTCCACGGAACGGAGCCTGGCATGCCTCGTGTTCGTCCAGGGTGCTCAAGATTCCCGAGGGCCATTGTGAGCTCATCGTTTTCTCTGTCGGGAACGAACGTCCCTGCCTGTGCTGCAGCAATATACTCCTGAAGCTTCGTGGTGGCTATTCGCAATTGCTCATTCGTCCAAACGCACTTCCCTATTTCAGGGTCCAAGGTTCCACCAACCCCGAAGAACCAAGTCCTTGAACGGTCTGGCGAGTTCAATGTCTCTGGTTCGACCCCTTTATCAAGCAGGTCATTTTCAGCCTTTGCCCACAAGGGCCGGGCTTTGAGGTAGCCACCTGACCCCGTGCTATGGTGATGCTCCTTCTTCGCGGCATTTATCTTGTTTATCGCTGACATCTTCTTACTCTTGTCCGATGTCTTGTGGGCCACAAATGCGTCTCAGTGATCTCTGATCTTCTCAAATCGGCCGGTGAATTCTCGAGTCTTGTCATTGTCGACAAACTTTATTTTCAGCTCATTCTTCCACCTCCTGAACAGATCTGCCATCTTCTTAAGAGCATGAGACTTGACTGATGGCTCTATAGCTGGCTTCTCCAGATCCTCCTCTGGCGGTAGGGTGAAATTGGCCTTCAGCGCGGTCTAAAGATCATCTTTCTGCCTATCGTTGACATAAGACACCTTAGGGTCTTCGTTCTTAGGCTTAAACCATTGGTGGATGCTGATTGGGATCATGTCCCTAACAAGAACTCCGCACTGAGCAGAAAATGCTTCCTTGGTTCGAATGGTTTCAATCGGTTGGCCATCGTGCACGATTGCTCTGATCGTGAACCTTTCATCCTGGTGCAACTTCTTCTTCGGGCCTCGTCTCGTTACCGAAGTTTTGCTCGATCCGGAGGGCTAGAAAAGAAGAAAGACGAGAGTTAATATGTGTACATACCAAAATAATGAATGCATCAATTAGCTAGTTAGCACAGGCTTAATTAATATATATACCTAGCCGCACTCTATTCCGTCACCGGAGCCGTCATCACTGTCTCCTTGCACCGGCATTCGGTCACCGGAGCCATCATAATCATGTCCTTCCTCCTCCATTGTTTGATAACCGTAGCTTGCTTCACCCTCTCCTTCTAGACCATCGGTGTCGTTGATATACGCCATGACATCACCTCCGGCTGCGATTATGTCCCCCAACACCTGTTTTGCTTCCTCGTCTCGGTCGTGCTCCATAGTTTCTGCAAATATTACAACATGGCAATTATTATACAAACATGACAGATGGATATATTAGTGGCAAACGTAGACCTAGCTAGCTAATCACAACAAGGAATCATATTAGTGGCCTCGACGCTTCTCTAGGGTTTGGGGTGGCCTCGGCAACGCTTCTAGGGTTCGGGGTGGCCTCGACGACAATGCTCTTTTAACTTGGTAAATTTGGGTGTCATTGATAGAGATTCTAGGGTTTGGATCAACTTGTGCACATCCATAATGGGGGCATTCTTGATAAATCTGGACCCTCGACCCCTGGACGACCCTCGACCCTCGACCGTTCGGCGATCCACGACCTTCTACCCTATTTCCCAACCCTCGACCCCCTCATGTCATGTTTTTCTAGTGTCAAAGGATTCAACAAAACCATGTCTTCATCATTAGGCGAAAGTAACGAGTGCATGATGGTACGAAGTTATGCAAAGTTGTTCTAGAATGGAGTCCCAGATAGGATAATTCTCTTTTTTGTACAATGTTCAGCAAGAGCCTTCCGAATATCGCTATTTGGAAGGCCTTTGCATAACTTCATACAAAAAGGCGAATTATCCTATCCGGCTAATGATGAAGTCATGTATTTCTTCAATACTTTGACACTAGGCAACCTCTCGACCCTTCGGCGATCCTCGACCCTCGACCGCTCCAACGATCCATGGCCCTCTACCCTATTTCCCGACCCTCGACCCCCTCATGTCACGTTTGTCTAGTGTCAAAGGATTCAAAAAAAACCATGTCTTCATCATTAGGCGAAATTAACAGGCGCATGATGGTACGAAGTTCTGCAAAGTTGTTCTAGAACGGAGTCCCGGATAGGATAATTCGCTTTTTCGTACAAAGTTTAGCAAGAGCCTTATCAATATCGCTATTTGGAAGGCCTTTTTCTAAAATTCGTACAAAAAGGCGAATTGTCTTATCCGGGACTCCGTTCCAGAACAACTTTGCACAACTTTGTACCATCATGCCCCAGTTACTTCCGGCTAATGATGAAGCCATGTATTTCTTCAATACTTTTACACTAGGCAACCTCTCGACCCCTCGGCGATCCTAGACCCTCGAACCCTCGGTGACCCTTGACCCCTCGGCGTTCCTCGCCCCTCGAACCCTAGGCCCCTCGACGACCCTCGAACCATCAGCGACCCTCGACCCCTCGGCGTTCCTAGACCCTCAAACATCTACCCTAGTTCCCGTCCCTCGCCCCTCGAACCCTCGACGACCCCGCTCCCCCTCATGTCGAAGTTATCGGGGAGGGGGTATATCGACCCCCCCTCATGTGGAAGTTATCGGGGAGGGGGTATATCGACAACGTCATACCTGATAAAAAATAAGAAGAGGAAGGAGAAGCAGAAGAAAAATGAGGAGAAGAAGAAAGGAATAGAGGAGAAGATCGAAGAAAAAAAAGAAGAAAAAAAGAGGAGAAGAAGAAAAAAAATAGAATTCTATTTTTTTCTTCTTCTCTTCTATTTCTTTTTTCTTCGCCTCTTTTTTCTTCTTCTTTTTTCCTCTTCTTATTTATTTCTCCTATTCTTCCTCTCCTCTTCTTCTCCTTGTTCTTCTCCTTCTTCCTCTTCTTATTTTCCTTTTTCCTCTCCTTCTTTTTCTTCTTCTTCCTTCTTCCTTCTTGCTAGATAAAACTTTTCTAAAAATGTAACTTTTGCATATATAAAAGTTTTTCTTCTCCTTCTTCTTCTTCTTCCTTCTTCCTTCTTCCTAGCTAGATATATAAAACTTTTCTGAAAATGTAACTTTTGCATATATAAAAAACCTTTTCTTCTTCTAACTTTTGCGTACATAGATAAAACTTTTCTAAAAATCTAAATTTTGCATATATGAACATATATACACAAAGAACATACATACATATATAAATTTTCATAAAAATGCAAAAAAACATAAATAAAATACATTTATACACATACACACACACATATACACAAAAAATACATGTATGAAAAAATGCAGGGCAGGGACGGCGTGCGGGGCGGCGACGACGAGGCAGGGGCGGCGGCACGGCGGCCGCGCAAGGCAGGAATAGGAGGAGAGGAGGGGATCGTGGCGGCGCTCACAGCGAGGACATAGGGCGCGACGGCGACGTCGGTGCAGGGTGCGATGATGGCGACGACGAGGCAGGGTCGATGACGAGGAGTAGGGCGTCGACGTCAGGGCGCGGGGCGTCGGTGTCGGGGCGCGGGGCGTAGGGCGACGGCGGCGAGGAGCAGGGCGTCGGCGTCGTGGCGCAGGGTGACGACGATGAGGAGCAGGGCGTCGGGGTAGAGGGCGGCGTCGACGTCGGGGAGAATGAGAAACTGCTGAAAATTTCACAAGTGCGGGCTTATATACCCACACCATTGGTCCCGGTTCACAAACCGGGACGAATGCCCCCCTTTAGTCCTAGTTGGTGCCACCAACCGGGACCAAAGGTCTCTTTTCGGCAGCCCAAAGGGCGGGAAGCAGAGACCTTTGGTCCAGGTTGGTGGCACCAACCGGGACTAAAGGGGGCATTAGTCCCGGTTGGTGCCACCAACCGGGTCCAAAGGGAGGTATTGGTCCCGGTTGGTGCCACCAACCGGGACCAAAGGGGGGTGCTGCTGCCGCGGCCAAAACTTTAGTCCCACCTCGCTAGTTGAGAGGGGCTCGGAGTGGTTTATAAGCCCTGCCGAGCTGACCACTTCGAGCTCCTCTCTACTGCAGGCTTACGGGCCTAAATCCACTCTCTGTGCATGTGGGCCTACTGCGGGCCTTCATCCTGGCCCAACTAGCGGCTTTCTAGTCTTAATTTTTTTTCCAGTTTTTTTGTTTTATTTATTTTATTTTGTTTCTACTTACAACAAAATACTTATTAGTTTTTCAGTTATTCTTTTTGGTTTTATGTAATAAAAGTTATAACGTTTCTGTTAGTGCCATTAATTTTCCAATTTGAATTCTTTGAAATTTGTGTGAATCACTAGTTTGTGATTAACTTTACTATAAAAATAGATTTTGGAGTGATTCTTTTTCTTGCTATTTAATATTACTGTGTTTTATCATTATATTCAAAAATAGTTTTTGTTATTTTAGTTTCTAACAAAAGAAATATGATAATTCTTTTTGCTATTAAAGTTTCTAACAAAAAAAGTTCTTTATGAAAATTCTTTTTGCTTATTAGTTGCATGAATTTTATATAATTTTAGTTGCATGAATTTATATAATTTTACATAATGAAAATTCTTTTGATAATACTTTGATAATTTTAGTTGCACGAATTTTATATAATTTTAGTTTCAATAATACTACAGGTTTATAAAACTTTTTAGTTGATTCCTTTTGCTATTAGAGTTTCATTAAAGTTTTCTAGTTCATTCTTTTTTCTATTAGAGTTTCATTAAAGTTTTCTAGTTCATTCTTTTAGTTTATTATTTTTTCTATTAGAGTTTCATAAAACTTTCCAGATCAAGTCTTTTTTATATTAGTTCATTCTTTGAGCTAAATGACCCTGAATTGAAAAGCACTTCAGATGAACTCTGAGAGGTTTAAAATTGGCATGGTATCATCATTTCACCCACATAGCATGTGATAAAAAGTTGAGAGGGTTACGACAAAAACTAGATGCACTTCGTGTACAAAATGGAAAATCTCTTTCGAAGTATCAGGGTTTCGGACAAAAACTCATCTGTTAAAGGGATTACATGTTTTGAACTTATTTGAAGTCCAGACTTTTTGTGTGTTCAAAATGCACCATTCAAAGCCACATCATCAATTTTCAACCCTTTCTGACTTTATTTGTTATTTTTCATGCATTTACTGATTTTTTTGAGCTATATGACCTAAAAATTAAAAGCACTACAAATGAACTCTGAAAAATTTGAAAGTTGGCATGGTATCATCATTTCACCCACATAGCATGTGCTAAAAAGTTGAGAAGTGGTTACGACAAAACGATGCACTTCGTGTACAATGGACAATCTCTTTCGAAGTGTTTCAAGAAAACTCGTGTGTTACATGGATATTCTATCACATCCATAATAGTTGTGGAGAGGAGTCTTTGCTTGTGCCTTTGCTTATTGCACCGTAACCATGGATAATCTTCATCGTTTATCAGGGTGCTTGGGTCAGCCTTGACTTTGAAGGGAGGAATTTCATGGAACTTTTCATAATCTTTGGACATGTCTGTCTTGCCCTCTACTCCCACGATGTCTCTTTTTCCTGAAAGAACTATGTGGCGCTTTGGCTCATTGTATGATGTGTTCGCTTCCTTATCTTTTCTTTTTCTCAGTTTGGTAGACATGTCCTTCACATAGAAAACCTGCGCGCATCATTGGCTAGGACGAATGGTTCGTCTGTGTACCCAAGATTGTTCAGATCCACTATTGTCATTCCGTACTCTGGGTCTACCTGTACCTTGCCTCCTGACAGATTGACCCATTTTCACTTAAACAAAGGGACCTTAAAATCATGTCCGCAGTCAAGTTCCCATATGTCCACTATGTAACCATAATATATGTCTTTTCCACTCTTGGTTGCTGCATCAAAGCGGAGACTGCTATTTTGGTTGGTGCTCTTTCGATCTTGGGCGGTCTTTGGTCGAAGATGGTCCCCTAGACAACGAGTACAACTCATCAAAAATAGTGTTTTCACCTCTGAGACATGTTTCCAGCCAACTGCCGAAAGTCCTAATGTGTTCGTATGTAATCCAGTCGTCACACTGCTCCGGGTGTTTGGAGCGCAGACTGTTCTTGTGTTCATCGACATAACGAGGTCACCAAGGTAGAGTTCTGTAGAACTGTGTAGTGTGCTTGAGACCAAGAATGCCCGTCCCTGCATATTATTGAGCCCCTCCTAGCGTGCCTTTTCCAGTCAGTCTCCCCTCATACCGCGATTGGGAAACCAATCTTCTTAAGGCCAGGAATGAAGTCAACAAAAACCAAATGACATCCTTTGTTTGATGGCCCATGGTGATGCATCCTTCTGGCCTAGCGCGGTCCACGGACATATTTGTTTAGGACTCCCATGAACCTCTCAAAGGGGAACATATTGTGTAGAAATACGGGGCCCAGAACGACAATCTCGTCGACTAGATGAACTAGGCGTGCGTCATGATATTGAAGAACGATGGTGGGAACAGCAGCTCGAAACTGACAAGATATTGCGCCACATCACTCCTTAGCCTTGGTATTATTTCTGGATCGATCACCTTCTGAGAGATTGCATTGAGGAATGCACATAGCTTCACAATGGCTAATTGAACATTTTCCGGTAGAAGCCCCCTCATTGCAACCGGAAGCAGTTGCGTCATAATCACATAGCAGTCATGAGACTTTAGGTTCTAAAACTTTTTCTCGGCCATATTTATTATTCCCTTTATATTCGACGAGAAGCCAGATGGAACCTTCATACTGAGCAAGCATTCAAAGAAGATTTCCTTCTCTTCTTTGGTAAGAGCGTAGCTGGCAGGACCTTCATACTGCTTTGGAGGCATGCCGTATTTTTCATGCAAACGTTGCAGGTCCTCCCGTGCCTATGGTGTATCTTTTGTCATCCCATACACGCCCAAGAAGCCTAGCAGGTTCACGCAAAGGTTCTTCGTCACGTGCATCACGTCGATTGAAGAGAGGACCTCTAGCTCTTTCCATTAGGGTAGGTCCCAATATATAGATTTCTTCTTCCACATGGGTGCGCGTCCCTCAGCGTCACTCGGAACCGATAGTCCACCAGGACCCTTTCCAAAGACTACATGTAAATCATTGACCATAGCAAGTACGTGATCACTGATAACCCACAAGTATAGGGGATCGCAACAGTTTCCGAGTGTAGAGTATTCAACCCAAATTTATTGATTCGACACAAGGGGAGCCAAAGAATATTCTCAAGTATTAGCAGTTGAGTTGTCAATTCAACCACACCTGGATAACTTAGTACCTGCACACTACAAGAAAACTGTTAATCCATGACGGATTTCTGGTGACGTTTCCAGAAACTGTCGTGGACGGCCCGGTACAGCCCCGCAAGCCCGCCAGAGCCCGCTCAAGCCCACCGAACACTTACCCATATAAAAACCTAACCCTAATCTTCCTCTTCGCCTCCACCTCTCTCGCTCCTCCACAGCCCAGATTCCCCATCGCGCGCCCACACACACATCGCAGCCTCCCACCACCTCCTCCCACAGCTTGTCGCCAGCCCCGCCGGCCCCCCCCCTCCTCTCCTAGAGCCCCCCCCATCCCAGTCCATATCCCCCCTCCCGTCCGCCTCCGCCTCAACAACTCAGCAATGACACATCACCGCCGCCCGCATCCACCGGCCACCTTGCTCCTGGGCTCGGCCCTTTGACCTAACCCCCTCACGTTCTGTCCCAGATCAGATCGAGTAGCCGGCAGTTAGATCCACTGTGATGCTTCCAGTGACCATGCCATGGAGCTCGTCCACTAGGTCCCCTCTTCTCCCCACCCCTCCCTCTCCCCCCTTCTCTCATTGATTTGCTTCAATTTGATTTCGCAGGATGCAACTGCCTCGAAGGACCTGACGAGGTGGTGAAGAAGGACCACCGACGCCATGGGCTGACGGGAACCAAGTCAAGATCTCCAAGACACCATGGACCTCCAGCCCACATCAGCCGCACCTCCTCCTCCCCTGGAGAGCGACAAGGTCTTCCTTCTCCTCCCTGCAACATGCATCTCTCTCTTTTGGTGATGACATATCCCATATTGTAGTTAGGGTTGTACGAATTCGTGATTTTTTATATTGAGTAGAACAATTCAGGAAAGCTCATGGTCATTATGCATACGAATCCATCCTTTTAGGAGGGATGAGACTAAAGCCAGTTTGATGAGCTTGATTCAGTTAGTTATGGGATGAGCTTTTTTTGTGGGGATTGGATGAGCTTCTTATCTGAATATGAGCATCATTATTTGTTCTAATGTATAGTAGTAGAATGTTTTTATTATGTGGGTCACACATTTGTTCTTCTGCTGCACATACCTGAACCCAACTGTAGCAACAAAACTACTAGTAGGTCATGCCCAATTAGGTCCCAAGTCTAGCACCAGGAATTTCATAGCGACCAGTGCAAGATTGCAATTTTTTTGCATTGGTAGCCATCATAGATACTAGTTATGTGTGCATATTTCTTAAATGCTGCCATGTTCTTGGATGAAACTCCATTTCTCTACTCTGATGTCGATGTTGCTAAACAGAGAGCCTCAATGACGCTCACAAAATCATGCTTTTTTGTGCACTTTGCTCCGATATGGTTGTGTGAAGGATGCCAGCCATGGAGAAGCTGCTGCAGGGGTTCAAGGGTCATGTGAGGACTCCTGAAAAGTAGCTCAACATCGCCATCATAAGTCCAAGTCCCTTGTACCAAGGGTGACTTGTCTCCCCTATCCCTACTCCCTCTGTTTTGATTTGGCAGTCATGCTTCGCTGATGCAGTTTCTCCAACAGATTTGATCCTTGATGACGACGCTTAGAAAATCATGATGAACACCGACAAATTTGTCAAGGTAATGACTTCTCTTTCTCTCTCTCAACATGGTTTCCCCAGTTTCAAGATTCAACAGACAAGTTTCTTGTTTTGGGGGAAATTTCTACAACACGTCACAAGTTTCTTGTCTAATAGTCAGAACTTTTCTGTTTTTTGGTTAAGCAACATATTTTCTAACAGCAGCAATGCCATTTACCTGGGAGCATTGCTTACATCTACACATATATTTTCTGGTGATGTAACTAGTTATATAAGACTAAAGGATCAGGCCTTATCCGTTCTTGGTATTTCAGCTGCAAACTTCTAACATCAACAATGGCATTTACCTAGGAGTACCGTTCAACATTGCTTACCTTTGTACATATCAATCGTAGCTCCAGAGCATCTGTGGTATATTTGTTATTGCTACAGTCATTTAGTTTTTTATCATGGCATGCATATGTTCGCTCCTTGTGTAGTTAGATAAGAGTAGAGGATGACATCCTTGTCTGCTTTGGGCAAATCACTTGTAAACTTCATTTTTTTGGAGTATTATTCTTCAGGGTATATATATATATATATTCAATTTCTTAATGCTCTAACATGGTAGGTTCTAGGGTTGGTTAATCGAATTTAGGAAAATCGGTGGTATCCAAAGGTGCCATTCCGCCAAATATTCACAAACTGATGCATGCCTACTTACCCAAAGGTGTCATTCTGCCGAACTGTAGAAGTACGTAGCTATCCTTTTTTATGTTCATAACTTATCAAGGATTGGTGGACACTAACAATTTAATGAATCTTGTGCATTGCTTTATTTATTGCCCTCCTTTGTTAAACAAGTGTTTTTCTATTTCTTGTTTATATATTTGCACGACTACTTACCACATCATTTTTTACCCATAATGTTGTTGTGTTACTCAGATGTACATGAAACTTACACGTAGTAGATACTATGTTATTCTCATTGTAGGTAATATAAGATTTAAGAATTTTGGACATCATGTAATACATTTTTCGATTTGTTGCAGTTGTCTATATTTCTACTATCTATTCATATCTTATAATATCTAATGTTCCTATAAATATGCTAGGTATGATTGGTAGCAGACTACTTGGTGCTGCCCATCACAATCCACCATGACATATAGTTTTTCCATCAGGCAGGCGGGCTTACAGGAAGAACTTGAATCTCAACCTTAGGAGTTTATGTGTTCTGTTTATGTAAACTAGATTGTACTGTTTCAACCTTATGTCATATATTTTGTCAATCTATGTGTAAATTATCTTTGATGGAGGATTTTGTGAACTGTGAATGTTTTATATACCGGCAGATGGCTCCATATAATTGATTTATGTATGTATGACATTTTGGAAATACTAAATTGGCATTGTGATTTCTGCAATGCATTATTATGTCAAAAAATGTGCTGGCTGAATATTGGGCCGAAAGAAAGAGGCTAATGGGCTATACTAAATTTAATTTGTGCATAAATTCATGACGATTTCTGTGACGAAAATTCTTGTCCATGTAGGCAGCCACGTCATTCCAATTTGTGAAATGAAAATCCTACGTGTTGTCTTTCCATGACGGTTTTTTTCCGTCAAGAAGGTTAGGTCCTGGGGTAGATCCATGACGGACAAGATCCGTCAAGGATGGCATGATGTCAAATTATGACGCGATATACATGACGGATTTCAAATCCGTCATGGGTGGGCACTCGTGACAGTATTCCCATGATCTATGACAAACTAGAATCATCATGTATTAACAGATTTCTTATAGTGACAACAAAGTATTTAGTAGCAAAGTAGTATGATAGTAACGGTAAAAGTAGCAAAAATAATATTTGTGGGTTTTGTAGTGATTGTAACAATAGCAATGGAAAAGTAAATAAGCGAAGAACAATATGTGAAAATCTTGTAGGCATTGGATCGGTGATGGAGAATTATGCCGGATGTGGTTCATCATGTAACAGTCATAACATAGGGTGACACGGAACTAGCTCCAATTCATCAATGTAATGTAGGCATGTATTCCGAATATAGTCATACGTGCTTATGGAAAAGAACTTGCATGACGTCTTTTGTCCTGCCCTCCCATGGCAGCGGGGTCCTAATGGAAACTAAGGGATATTAAGGCCTCCTTTTAATAGAGTACCGTACCAAAGCATAAACACATAGTGAATACATGAACTCCTCAAACTACGGTCATCACCGGGAGTGGTCCTGATTATTGTCACTTCGGGGTTGCCGGATCATAACACATAGTAGGTGACTATAGACTTGCAAGAGAGGTTCCAGAACACATATATATTCATGAAAACGTAATAGGTTCAGATCTGAAATCATAGCACTCAGGCCCTAGTGACAAGCATTAAGCATAGCAAAGTCATAGCAATATCAATCTCAGAACATAGTGTATACTAGGGATCAAACCCTAACAAAACTAACTCGATTACATGATAAATCTCATCCAACCCATCACCGTCCAGCAAGCCTACGATGGAATTAGTCACGCACTGTGGTGAGCATCATGAAATTGGTGACGGAGGAAGGTTGATGATGACGATGGCGATGGATTCCCCTCTCCGGAGCCCCGAACGGACTCCAAATCAGCCCTCCCGAGAGAGATTAGGGCTTGGCGGTGGCTCCGTATCGTAAAACGTGATGAATCCTTCTCTTTGATATTTTTTCTCCCCGAACACAAATATATAGAGTTGGAATTGAGCTCGGTGAAGCTCCAGGGGTCCCACGAGGCGGGGGGCGCGCCTCCCACCTCGTGGACACGGTGTGGGCCCCCTGACCTTAATTCTTTCGCCGGTATTTTTTATTAATTCCAAAATAATTCTCCGTTGATTTTCAAGTCATTCCGAGAACTTTTATTTCTACACAAAAATAACACCATGGCAATTCTGCTGAAAATAGCGTCAGTCCGGGTTAGTTCCATTCAAATCATGCAAGTTAGAGTCCAAAACAAGGGCGAACGTGTTTGGAAAAGTAGATACGACGGAGATGTATCAATCACTGGTATGCATGGCGGGCTTCTTCCGGTGATCTGCCCCGCCTTTGAAATGCTTGCCTTTCTTTCCCCATTGATGGTTGGTCGGAAGAAATCGATGATGGCCCAGGTACACATTCTTCCTGCATTTGTCCAGGTATATACTTTTGGTGTCAGCTAAACAGTGCGTGCATGCATGGTATCCCTTGTTTGTCTGTCCTGAAAGGTTACCGAGAGCGGGCTAATCGTTGATGGTTACAAACAGCAATGCGTGCAGGTTAAATTGCTCTTGTTTGTGCTCATACCACACACATACATCATTTCCATTCCACAGCTATAAAAGTTCTTCAACTAATGGCCTTAGTGAAAGATCGTGGATGTCGCCTAGAGGGGGGGTGAATAGGCTCTTTAAAACTAGTTATGGTTTAGGCTTGAAAAAATGCGGAATAAACCTAGCGGTTAATTTGTCAAGCACAAAACCTAAAACAACTAGGATCACCTATGTGCACCAACAACTTATGCTAAGCAAGATAGACTACTAAGTGATAGCAAGATATTTGACAAGAAACAATATGGCTATCACAAAGTAAAGTGCATAAGTAAATGGCTCGGGTAAGAGATAACCGAGGCACGCGGAGACGACGATGTATCCCGAAGTTCACACCCTTGCGGATGGTAATCTCCGTTTGGAGCGGTGTGGAGGCACAATGCTCCCTGTGGGAGTCCTAGATTAGGGGGTCTCCAGACAGCCGGACTATCTCCATTGGCCGGACTATTAGACTATGAAGATACAAGATTGAAGACTTCGTCTCGTGTCCGGATGGGACTCTACTTGGCGTGGAAGGCAAGCTAGGCAATACAAATATGGATATCTCCTCCCTTGTAACCGACCTTGTGTAACCCTAACCCTCTCCGGTGTCTATATAAACCGGAGGGTTTTGGTCCGTAGGACAACATCAACTACAACATACAATCAAACCATAGGCTAGCTTCTAGGGTTTAGCCTCTCAGATCTCGTGGTAGATCTACTCTTGTACTACCCATATCATCAATATTAATCAAGCAGGACGTAGGGTTTTACCTCCATCGAGAGGGCCCGAACCTCGGTAAAACATTGTGTCCCTTGCCTCCTGTTACCATCCGGCCAAGACGCATAGTTCGGGACCCCCTACCCGAGATCCGCGGGTTTTGACACCGACATTGGTGCTTTCATTGAGAGTTCCTCTGTGTCGTCACCGTTAGGACTGATGGCTCCTCCGATCATCAACAACGATGCGGTCCAGGGTGAGACCTTTCTCCCCGGACAGATCTTCATATTCAGCGGCTTCGCACTGCGGGCCAACTCGCTTGGCCATCTGGAGCAGATCGAAAGTTACGCCCCTGGCCGTCAGGTCAGGTTTGGAAGCTTAAATTACACGGCCGATATCCGCGGAGACTTGATCTTCGACGGATTCGAGCCCCTGCCTTGTGCGCCACACGGTCCCGGTGAGTACGATTTAGCTCTACCATCGGACCATATTCAGGTGATCGCACCGGCAGCCGCTCCGAGCCTCAATTCGGAACCAGTTGCGCCACCCATGGATGGGTGGATAGACCCCGTCACAAAGGCAGTATTCTCAGCGGCGATCGAGCTGAATATCAACCTTACCCTTCGCAAGAGCCGTGTTGTTAAACCACCGGGTACTTCTCCGGCCATGGACTACGAACCGCTTGCGCCCGTTCCTATCGAATCCGGTCGGGCGCCTATCATGGAGTTTACCTCCACGGATATCTTTCCGCACTCGCCCTTCGGCGACATACTGGATTCATTAAAGTCTCTCTCCTTGTTAGGAGAGTCCTGGCCAAACTATGTCCGGCAGGACTGGGGTGCGGACGACGAAGAAATTCGCTACCCACCCACCACCCACTTAGTAGCCACTGTCGACGACTTAACCGACGTGCTCGACTCCGACTCCGAAGACATCGACGGTATGGACAACGATGCGGGAGACAAAAAGGAACCACTGCCTACAGGGCACTGGACGTCCACCTCATCACATGACGTATACATGGTGGACACACCAAAGGAAAACGGTGACGAGGAACGGAAGGACGCAACGAAGGATTGTCCCCTCGATAAGCAGTCAAAGCGGCGGCGTAAGCGCCGCCCCAAATCCCGCCTCGACAGAAACAATGATCATGCAGGCCCAGCGTTAGAGCAGGGTGAACCACCGCCGGACCACGTCAACACGGAGAATCAAACCAAACAAACCAACTCTGTCAAAGATAATAGTCCGGAGGACATAACACCGGACAGACACCCGGAGTAACAAAATGCCCATCAAAGGCTTGTTGCCACCGCGAGGAGTCTAAAAAGGCAAAAGCAAAGGCTCAAGGCTGCGCAAGACACACTCCAATTTAGATGGAGCAAAGTACTCGACGCAGCAGCAAAGTACGGCGGCAATCGCCCCACCAAGAGTTACCCGAAGCGGAAGTTACTACCCTAATTCGATGAGGAGGCCTTAGATCCCCTTTTCAGTTTCAAAAAAATAAATAAAAGAAAATGATGGAAATGTCAAAAAAAAAAGAAAAGAAGTTTCCCATGTGATATGTAGTCTAGTTGTTGGGAAAATTTGCAAATGTGAATTTTGACTTTATTTGCAAAATCTCTCTGAAATTTGTAAAAATGGGCATAACTTTTGCATACTAACTCGGATCAAAAAGTTTTTTATATGAAAAATCATCTACTCGAAAAGTTACCTCCGAATTTAACCGGGGGAACCCCGTTAAACATTTTCAAAATCCTCAAAAACCTAATAGAAAAATAGTTACGGGGCTTTTATGATCTAGAGTGAAAAAAATCGAAAAAAATTCAAACAGTGGGAAAACTGTGGTCAAACAATGGTCAAACTAATTAATCTAGAATATTAGTGTTACTAAATAATTATTTCAGTTATTTCAATTTTGGTCAAATCTGGTCAAACTGTGGTCAAACAATGGTCAAACTAATTATTCAAGAAATATTAGTGTTACTAAATAATTATTGTTTTTTAAAACAATAGTTTCAAAATAAAACTATGAAATGTGTCACTTCATGCTCAAGCAAAATTGCTGAAGGTTAATAGGATTGACATCTTAGTATTGTCAGGAAAACAACAAGTGCAGACTTGGAGCGAGGGAGAATAGAACCCGGAAGTTAAGCGTGCTCAGGCTGGGGGAGTGGGAGGATGGGTGACCGTTCGGGAAGTTAGATGATTTGGAATGATGAGGGGTGATTAGAGGATAAATTGAGAAGTGATGAGGGGTGGTGATTACAGACTAGAGGTTAAAAAAATTCAGAAATTTGAAAATAAAAAAAATTTAAAAAAAATTTCAAAAAAAAAATCATAAAATTTCCTTTAGTCCCGGTTCTGGATTGAACCGGGACTAAAGGGAGAGGCATTAGTACCGACATTTTAGTCCCGGTTCCAGAACCGGGACTAAAGACCCTTATGAACCGGGACTGAAGGCCCTTTTTCTACTAGTGAGTGGCAATGATGGTGGCGTGCCTTCGACTCGCTCTGCTGATTGTAGTCATCGCTAGGTTATCCATAAACCTGGTTGTAATTATTGTTACATCTATTGTTCTCTGTACTGTCATGATTGATTACAAATAGATCGAAAGTTTCTCCAACTTTTTTGGATAACTACCCAAAGAACATTACACATGCATGTTACATTCAGATTGCATCAGAGAGTGCAACTCCCACGGGACATCTGCAGTTAGCTTTTGGATTTTTTGGTATCTTTTTGGAGCAAGCTCATGAGCTACAACATTACCTTTCTTGCTTAGTGTTTTTGTTACTAAAAGATGAAAAAACTGACAGATCTCTTTTAGTTTCACAGATGACCGTGTAAGAGGCTTGCCAGTTTGATGCTCCAGGCTGCTCGTCTCTAGCCATCGTAGTGCATCCCGTGAAAACGGACAAATCTAGCCTCCTTTTGAAACTTTAGCACAAAACGGCCAGGATCCAAAAATATAAATATCATAAATGACCCATCCGCATGACGCCTCGGGGCTAGGGATGCCCTAGCCCAACTGCCCAAGGCACTATGCTAGATAGCACGACGCCCTGGTGTAGCATGTCGCCCTAGGCCAGGGTGTCGTGCTATGTAGCATGGTACCCCAGCCCAGGGTGCCATGCTATCTAGCATGACCCAGACCCAAACGGCATTCAAAGTGGGCCATTTCATGAATTTCTTTTGGATCCGATTCATTTTGTACTGAAGTTCGAAAAAAGGCCAGAATTAACTATTTTCTTATGCAATCCAACTCTAGAACAATGGGACCTCTGTACATAGACGATTGAGCTCTCAGTTAAATCACAATCGCTTGGCTTTCTGCCACTTTAATGTTGCTGCCTGTTTCCATGTGGTCCCCCCCCCCCCCGCCCCCAATTGTCCCTAGCAACAACGCCCACACACCTATCTCTCTCGCCTATGGCATCAGTGTTGATCCTGACCTTACATGAGGCAAGCGCCAACAAACGAGTGAGGAGTCATCAGGCGGCACACACATTTTCATCTTCGTATCTGACCAGGAATTGCACTGATCTCGTAACCGATTCTCTGCCATCGTTGTGAATACAATTGTTATGCATATGCCAGGCCCTCCACAAGATTAACATATTTTTTTTGCGGGGTAAGATTAACATAAATTTTAACCATGGTATCTTCAGAGAACTTATCTAATAAAAGCTGGATCCAACTATCACCCGTTTTCCAGAAGGTTTTTTCACCAAGAAGAACCCAGAACTCCCTCATTGCATGTCTAACAGCTCTACTTCTTGTGCATGTATTCATAGGGTGGTATTCATCCACTTCCCCATTGCCACGAATGTCGCAAATGCTGTCATGCACAATAGTCCTTTTGCTTCTTTTTTTTAACTTTGTAGCTAGCGATCTCATTGCAATCCTCCAACCAGACATATCTATTTTCTTAGGTACATTCGCTTTCCAAATAACATTCCAGAGGATGCAATCCCCAGCTGCACTCACGGAGGTGGAACCAGCTGGCATTCCTTGGATTTTTAAAGAAGCAACTGGTTTGTATGCAATTTAGACTAAGAACATCCCATTATTTTCATAGTGCCATTCCACATGGTCTTTAGCATCGTTTAAGGGAATATATATTTTGCAAATCTCATTAGCATCACATATGTCGCAATGCTTGTGGCCCACATTGATTTGGGACCATCTTAAAACGCATAGTTCACATCAACTTGGAAGTATCTTAGAATTGACGACTCATCAACTTGGGAGCATGTTAAAATCAATGGCTCAATTGATACGTAACCATCTTAAAGTTGGCATTTCATTCGATTTGGATGCATCTTATAATTGACAACTCATAGTGATTTCGTACCATCATAAAATTGATAGTTCTTGTCGATTTGGATGTATTTTTGAATTGGCGGCTCATACCAATTTGAAAGCATTTTAAAATTGATGGCCATATTGATTTGCAAGCATCTTCAAACTAACAACTCATATTTATTTGGGAGCATCATAAATATCGCGACATGACCAACCAACAATCAAATGAAAGCACAAACTTTTAGAAGGAAACAACCCCCTCGAGATTCATGGTCAAATTTAATCGTAATTATATACCCCCAGTCTTTCTAATTTATTAGGCTCGTCTAAGAAAACAAGGAATTTAGAGTTTTAAGACCCATAATAACGCTCACCCCTTGTTTATGGATTTTCATCACCAACGAGCATTCATTGGGAGGGGATGCCAAACAAAATATTTTTCATGACAATTCATGTTGTGGCGTGGATGACGTTTTTTTAGTCATCATTGGAAGCGAATTTGCATTTGCCTTGTGTATTCTCTGATAGATGTGGGAGGTGATGTCATTTTCTTAGCAATAGCTGTTAAAAATTTGATTACATAGCCTGAGCCATCTATGCACTGACACATCAATCTGCCATTGCCGTGCATGTCGTCCAATTAGTTAGCAACCTTTTCGTCGCCTTCAAATCTCTAGCGATGAGATGAAAAGACCGGACACATCAAGCTAGCTAGCTATGCAAGTTAGGCTACTCAGAATGAAACTGTGAAAGTAATATAAGTGATAACATCATATGTATGTAGACAAAATAGATGATGTGATAAATAATTAATGACACGTAAAAAAGTAATTAATGAGAAAAGAGAAGTTTTTAGTAGTAACACTGTAATGTCACACATATCAAAACAAAATGAATATATAACCTAATAAATCAAGTGTTGCATGACACCACATATATGCTACTACCTGCTATAGAAGTAATAACGTAGAGTAATAACATATACATGTGACTAGTCCTCGCCATGACCAGCCTTAGGAATCCATCTGTCAACTACTGCCCTTCTCTACTACTACTAATTAACTCCAAAGCATATGGACCAACCTACAATAACACTAAGTACTTGCCTATGCCCTAGGAGCTGGTCATGCGGTATATGTCATCACGTACAAATCTGCTGGTGGAGACTTTTGGCATTGTGTGCGCTTTCTGTTGATCGACCGGGACATCCACAACTTGGGCTCTCGCCCAGACTACTACAGATAGGTCCTATTAAGTCTCCATGACCACACACGGTAGCGAAAAAAGTTGGTGGTGATCACATCGCACATAGTTGGAAACGTAAACCATATGCCCTACTGTACCACGGTTCTGGTTTATTGGCCCCTTTGTATTCCATGCCAAATTTTTACTATAGATTTAACTAACAAAATACTAATGCATGTCATAAAAAAATGTATCGTTGGATTTGTATTTGAACATAGTTTTCGATGATATTATTTTGCTATGTATAACTTATATTTGATTACTTAAAATCATGATCAAACTAAGATCCTAAATACGAATGGGGCTAATAAATCAGGAGGAGTTATGCAACCGTGTGCAAAGATTATTTCAGGTTACCAACCACGTTATTAGAAAATCCTGTTGGCCCCTGAGAAATTGTACTGTTGTTCAAAAAATAGAAAGGATTTTAATTTTAACATTGAGGCCGTGTTTAATATCTTTTGTATGCATGGATCAATATAGTGCAACATTCAGCGTGGTGAAGAGGCGTGATATACCATGGTGAGGTCGCGGAATCTATTTCCCCGCAAGAAATAATGCTACCGGACTTGTGACGCTTCTGTGAGACTTCTGTTTCTCTGCTTCGAGGTCATGTCAGGTATGAATGAAGTGCCATAATTGTGAGGTAGCAGACTTGAGGGTGACTACGATTGAAGGTCAAGCTATGACCAATCTTCCTAACTGCAAGCTGGCCACTATGACTAGGGAACAGGACGGGCAAGGTTTGGTAGATAGTTGCCGGGAAGCGCTGCATTACTCTAATCCCATCAGTGCACCACTCTCCCTATCATCGTATCCACGTGGGAGACTACGCAAGCTCTTGTTTCTTATCCCTTCTCACATGGAACAGTTCCTGCAACATGATTTTTGTTGCAAAAACTATTTGTAACATAATCTTTGTTGCAAATAAAAACTGCAAATATTTTTCTACAACATGATCCTTGTTGCAAAAAAAAATTATGCAACATAACCTCTGTTGTAAAAGATTCCGCAACACGGCCTATGCTGCAGAAATTTCTACAACATTAGCTATGTTGCAATGGTTGAGGGCACCGGTCATCCGATTGATGGGGATAGATCTGGCGACTCGTGACCCGAATGATCTTTTAAAAAATCAACCGGCAGACGCGTAGCATACCCCCATAGTTGAGTCAATTAAAGTTGCATTCTTATTTCCAGCACTTAATTAGACTCTCCTTGGTTAAACTGGAAGAGGGGCTGTGTAAGGTTTTGATGGACGTGTGTTCCCCACTTGTCTTGTCTCTAGGCAGGAAGACGATGGCAAAGTAACATCGGGTTTGCCCTCGGGCTTCTCATGTCTCCTTGTCCTTGTCCTGGGCCCACAGCGACAAAAACAGAGACCAGACGAGATGACAAACAAAAATCTGATTTGGCATCTTCTCATTTCTCCTTGGCATACCACGACACCAACAGACTAGACGGGTTGCGAGTGAAAGTAGAGACCATGCGTCAATGTGAGAATTTGAGCACTTGAGGCAAAACGTGCAGACTATGACCAAATATGTGTGCACTCGCCATTATCATTCATAATTAGCCCTTGATGGCTGACAGTGATTTATCTACCGTGCACGAGTCGTGCATGCATTCATCACCCCTCTTAGCTTTGAGATTCATATTGGTTTTCCGGTTTTTGGCAAATTTGTCATATTTCAAACTATTAAATGATGTTTCAAATGTTTTTCTCCTACCTTTGAAGAGTATACTAGTATGTTTTAATGTGTACCGGGAACTTCACTACCCGGGTGGGTTCTTGTTCACTTTCTTCATTATTAAGATGTTTTGGGGTACTAGTCAATCTCTAGTTTACTGAGTCATCTTGGATTTTTGTCTGGGCATGGCGGATATTAAACCTCTAAACTACGCGGTCTTCTCCCTTATCCTCATGTAGGCGAACTTCCCCCGTTAAAAATTTCTTCAAACTTCCCTCTAATGGGTTTGCTCGTAGGTTATCTCTGATTGCTCATAACATAATCAATTGGTCCGAGTCAGCCTCCATCAAGAGGTGGTGTATCCTTGATGGAATCCTCTGCTTGCATTATTTTATCAAATGGTCGAGCTTCACTCTTGTGTGAGCGAAGCTATTTCTTTTAAGCTTAATTTTGGAAAAGCTTAATTGTGCTCGTCCTATGTAAAGGGAGCTAGTTTGAAATAACTATACCATTCTCTTGACACCAACGTGGAACAATTTTGATTCATTAGCTGGCGCGATAGTACCGGCTAATGACGTGAAGACTCGCTTTTTGTTCAATGTGACATAAATCGAGAAATGACACCGGGCTGAAATTTCTATCGAACTATATAAAACACTATTCAAAAAAAGAATGTTGTATACAGTACAGAGAAATGTCACAGTGGCAACGAGGTGAATCATGTTTCCTTGTTTTAAAAAAGAAAAGTATAACTCAGTTAAGTATGGATAGAAGACAAAATCAATTACTTTATGAACTAGCCTAGCAGGAACACCCACCCAACATTCAAGGTAACAAAATAGAGCACCATCTCCCCCAGATTTTCCAAAAAGAGAGGGTTGGGGCAAAATAGAGCAGACCATGTTGGTTTCGTTCATGATCCTCACTGGACAATACCAACATTTTAATATTTTTGTTTAGTGCGACAGAAATAACAATATCTATTACAAAAGCGTGTCTACTTCAGATGAGATTTGAACATGTAGAAGTACAAAATTTGAACATATAGCGCAATGACATAACAATTGGGCCTTTTTTGTAATATTACTGTACGGCATGTGAACATACATCACAATGACATTTGAACATGTCTCTAAAAAAAGAGAATGCCATTTTAACATGTTTCTATTTTAGATCACAGTATCAATGACATTATCACATAACAATTGCAACATAATCTTTATTTACTCTTAGCAGAATAACAATTTAACACAAAAGGAATCTAGCAATTTGCAACATAAAGGCATATAGCCCTTTTGTAATACAATGTATAAGAAAATTTATAATGCCAACAATATATTCATAATCATTAAAAAAACTATTTTTGACAACCCAAAAATTACGAGTGTACTCAAGCTCACCATCGGGGATGCTGCCATGTCTCAAGAACATGACAACGATGTCGGGGTCAATGACCACCCACGGTGGACTGACAGATCCGGCCACACCGCACAAACACTAGGCCTTAAACGAGCCATCACGCACCTGCGCCACAGGCACGCGATGTCACCTCACTAGTAGAAAAAAGGCCCATTTGTCCCGATTCATAAGGCCCATTTGTCCCGATTCGGCAACCGGGACTAAAGGGTCGGTACTAAAGCCCAACACCTTTAGTCCCGGTTCTTACACCAACCGGGACAGATGAAATTCCATATGGCCGCTACGGCTTGCCCAGGCAGGGGGGCCTTTTTTGTTTTGTAGGGTTAATTTAGGGGTTTCATATATTGTGTAGCTAGCTAATAGAGAGAAGTGTCCTCTCTTATCTCCGTGCTTGGTCGATGCTACGTACTATACGTATAGAGAGGACTCGACATGCTAACTAGTAAGCAAATGAAGGAAACAATTAAGTACAGAAGATCGTCATGAACATATACAGAGAGAAGTGATCAACCTCTCGTTTTCCGAGAGATTGGTCGAACAACAAGTTTTCGTATATCTATCCGACGCTACTGGATACACACACACACATACACACACACACACACACACACACATATATATATATATATATACAATGTAAGATCTCTTACAATCCCTAGCATCTGAACTCAAGTTCCACATAGTATTCTCCGGCTTTATTGATGATGTGGTCAAGAAAGAATCCCGCCAATTCCTCTTGAATTGCTTTGATGCGATCTTGTGATAGGAGTTCATCCTGCATCTAGCACATCTAATTTGAAGAAGGGGGTCAATACATATATATGAATGAAACTTAACACAAATGATGATAATAAAATGAAATTGTGAATATTATTGCTTACGCACATCAAATTGTCTTTTAGCACTACTAGGGAAAAGCTTATACACAGACGCTTACTAGTAGCGCGGGTTTATACCCCTCGCTCCTGCTACTTACTAGTAGTGCGGGTTTTTACCCCTTGCTACTACTAAGTTGATAGTAGTAGCGCGGGTTTTTAACCCCCGCTACCACTAAGCTGTCTCTATCGTGCCCCCGGGGACATGCCATAGTAGTAGCGAGGGGTATAAAACCCCGCTACTAATATCAACCTAGTTGGATGCCCGGTTTGCTACTACTAAGTTGATAGTAGTAGCGCGGGTTTATACCCCTCGCTACTACTAAGTAAAAGGTAGGTGAAGTCCCCATATCCTCGACCTAATCCCTCGTCTCTCCCACACTCTCGCATTCCCCTTCTCCTCTCGCCCGTCATTCTCATCCTCACCCACCGCCGCCGCCAATCTCACACCTCGGCGCCTTCCCCAAATTTGGTGACCTACTCTCCCTCGACGTCTCCCGACGCCGACGACGGCCACGTCCAGGAGGAAGAGGAGGCTGCTGTTGCCATTGCCAGCGACGCGCGCCGCTGACTCGTCTCGCAGCACGAGATGCGCGCATTGCATCCTATGTTTCGCCGTCGGGGTCGTTGACTAGCTTGCGTGTTTGACGGGCTCTGCAGATTCCGATGCGGGGGAGGACGACGAGGAGGAGGAGCGGCAGCAGAAGCAGCAGCAGGAGCAGATCGAGCACGAGCAGCTTCTCCATCTTCGGCGGCCACTAGTGAGTTCCTCCTCCTACTCCTCTCTATCTCTCTCTTCCTCATTCAAATAATTTTCTCTTCTTTTGTAGCAACAGCAGCCATGAGAGATGCGGGAACCAGTTGGGCGGGGAGCCACCATCACCATGGACAACTTCATCCCCTCCAGGACCAGCAGCAACCGTGGTTAGAGAGGACGATGACGCCCAGTAGCACCAACCATGGATGGAATTTATTTTTTAATTCCCAAATAGTTAGTAGTAGCGTGGGGCCCTGACCCGCACTACATCTAAGTAGTAATAGTAGCATGGGCGTCAACCACGCTACTACTATCGGAAGTAGCAGTAGCGAGGGTTATACACGCTTACTGCTACAAGTTAGCTGTGGCACCGTATCAGTAGCACGGGCGCCCGTGCTATTGATACACTCAAAACCCGCGGTACTGCTAGGCTTTTCCCTAGTAGTGTAGAGTAGCCCCGTTTTTTTGCAAGTCGCGTTGTAGATGAACTCGCAAACGTAGTATCCAAAGTAATCATTCCTGGGTTCCTGCCACAAGCACTTTACGAGGAATAGAGGTCAATCAAACTGATAATAGCTAGAATCAACGGGATCGAGATGCGCGGAACTAGCTAGCTACTACTATTTACTTTCGGGCATGTCCGTCGCAGCTCCCCCGGCAGTCCCGGAGCTTGTGCGGTGAATACTTTCCAAACCCTGCGAGACAAAGAAAACAATTACATGATATCAGGAAATGAACAAAGTTTTTGATATGGTGCGATAATGATCGATTGAACTTACTTCTCGAGAATTTTAGTCATGTCCACATAGTCCTCGGGAGATTTTCGTCTCGAGTCTAAGACGGTTACTAGTCCCTACTCAAGCTTAATCTCTAGGAGAATATAGTGGAACCTGCGCACACATGCATAACTCATTAATTACATTATTATAACCTTGAGTAATAAGGGAAACTGAATATGCAAAAGACAGTAACACTCAATTGAAGTTGTAAGGAAAGAGTATTTTATCTTTGTTTTGATTTTGAAGCAACGATCGTAGATTTCTACTTTTCTGCATTCGACAATCTTTAATCTGCATAATATAGTGAGGATAATTATATGTACATGCAATGAAAGAGCTGATATATATATATATATATAGACTTAATGACAGAAATAATACTTACAGACAGTAGCAAGTGACCGTTAATCTATCGAGGGCCTTTTGATTGAACCACTGGAAGAACTCCTCAAATGGAACATACAACAATTCAATTCCAACGAGGTCGTGCTCCTCTTTAACTCTCAGTGTCAAAGTATCCTCCCCCCAGACTCTCTGCATGTTTTCATGTACCAATCATGGAATCTTCGCATCATCATTGTCAGAGTAGTTCCATCTTTGATGACAGGCTTCCCGTACTGGTATTTGTGTTCGTCCACCTCCATTATATCGTAATGTGCATCGTCATCGCGAAGGTAATCTCCAAAATTGGTACCGGGCAAAATCACCGGATGATTAGCGACAGTATCGCTAGACACCTTGAGCGGGGGCACGATTGGTTTGTTTGTTCGCCGAGATGGACAATTTTTTTCCCAGCTCGTCGTTCTACTAACCTTAGATCACTGATAGTACTTCCCGACCGCTCCACTTTGATAAATGACTTTCCAATAATGAGCTCATAGTTGGTTTTCAGCGGAGACGGTGGTGGTTTCTTCAGGGCATCGAGTGTGTGCTTTGCTTTCACCGGATCTATCTTCTCCTCTGGAGGTGGATGTTTCTTTGCTTTCACCCTTTCAAAGAACTCCCTCACTTCAGCTTAACAGATCTCCATGTTTTCCTCCACGGTCCCCTCGTATGGTAACTTCTCTAGAGGCCTTAGAGATGGACCGAATTTGAATTGCCTCCCGCGTCTGGATGTACTGCTAGATGCCGGAGCAGACAGAGCGGCTGCGGTTGTCTTCTTTCCTTGCTTACGAGGCGGAGCAGCCGGAGCGGCGGCGGCTCTCTCTTCCGCCCTTGCTAACGAGGCGGACAAGGAGGCGGGCTGCTTGGGCGCACTGGTGTAGGCGAAGAAGGAGGCGGAGTGCCACCACGCGCCAGAGAAGGAGGCGGAGTGCCCTGATCACTCACCGGAGGAGGAGGCGAAGGAGGAGGAGGAGTGCCCTGACTCACCGAAGGAGGAGGAGGTGGAGGCGTCCAGTTCGGAAGGTTGATGAGCTCCTTCAGCCATAGACATGGAGTCTTCAGAGAAGAACCCAGCCGAGTCTCCCCTTCACCGGTAGGGTGGTCAAGCTCGAGCTCCTCAAATCCCTCTGTTATTTCATCCACCATCACCCTAGCATATCTTTCTGGAATTGGCCGATAGTGAAAAGTTGCTCCGGGTTCAGGAGGTGCAACAGAGCCAACAACCGCCATGGCTTTGAAGTTCTGCCATTCCGTCATAAGGTGGCAATGTTGAGACTCCCTGATAGCATCTACGGGGTAGCTAGCAGGAGCCGTGAAGACAGGCTACTGAAGCAGCTCGGTGGAAGCCACGCTACTTCTCCACTGAGATGGTGGGGTAGCTTCGGCAGGTCGCTTGCTATGAACTGCTTCTCGTCCCTCTAGCGCTTTTACCCTTGCGAGCAGTGCCTGCAGTTGGGTCTGCTCCCCTGCCCTCCTCCTCTCCTGGCATTTGTAACCGCCTGCGCCTGGAAACCCCAGCCTTCCACGGAACGGAGCCTGGCATGCCTCGTGTTCGTCCAGGGTGCTCAAGATTCCCGAGGGCCATTGTGAGCTCATCGTTTTCTCTGTCGGGAACGAACGTCCCTGCCTGCGCTACAGCAATATACTCCTGAAGCTTCGTGGCGGCTATTCGCAATTTCTCATTCGTCCAAACGCACTTCCCTGTTTCAGGGTCCAAGGTTCCACCAACCCCGAAGAACCAAGTCCTTGAATGGTCTGGCGAGTTCAATGTCTCTGGTTCGACCCCTTTATCAAGCAGGTCATTTTCAGCCTTTGCCCACAAGGGCCGGGCTTTGAGGTAGCCACCTGACCCCGTGCTATGGTGATGCTCCTTCTTCGCGGCATTTATCTTGTTTATCGCTGACATCTTCTTACTCTTGTCCGATGTCTTGTGGGCCACAAATGCGTCTCAGTGATCTCTGATCTTCTCAAATCGGCCGGTGAATTCTGGAGTCTTGTCATTGTCGACAAACCATGTTTTCTGCTCATTCTTCCACATCCCGAACAGATCTGCCATCTTCTTAAGAGCATGAGACTTGACTGATGGCGCTATAGCTAGCTTCTCCAGATCCTCCTCTGGCGGTAGGGTGAAATTGGCCTTCAGCGCAGTCTAAAGATCATCTTTCTGCCTATCGTTGACATAAGACACCTTAGGGTCTTCGTTCTTAGGCTTAAACCATTGGTGGATGCTGATTGGGATCATGTCCCTAACAAGAACTCCGCACTGAGCAGAAAATGCTTCCTTGGTTCGAATGGTTTCAATCGGTTGGCCATCGTGCACGATTGCTCTGATCGTGAACCTTTCATCCTGGTGCAACTTCTTCTTCGGGCCTCGTCTCGTTACCGAAGTTTTGCTCGATCCGGAGGGCTAGAAAAGAAGAAAGACGAGAGTTAATATGTGTACATACCAAAATAATGAATGCATCAATTAGCTAGTTAGCACAGGCTTAATTAATATATATACCTAGCCGCACTCTATTCCGTCACCGGAGCCGTCATCACTGTCTCCTTGCACCGGCATTCGGTCACCGGAGCCATCATAATCATGTCCTTCCTCCTCCATTGTTTGATAACCGTAGCTTGCTTCACCCTCTCCTTCTAGACCATCGGTGTCGTTGATATACGCCATGACATCACCTCCGGCTGCGATTATGTCCCCCAACACCTGTTTTGCTTCCTCGTCTCGGTCGTGCTCCATAGTTTCTGCAAATATTACAACATGGCAATTATTATACAAACATGACAGATGGATATATTAGTGGCAAACGTAGACCTAGCTAGCTAATCACAACAAGGAATCATATTAGTGGCCTCGACGCTTCTCTAGGGTTTGGGGTGGCCTCGGCAACGCTTCTAGGGTTTGGGGTGGCCTCGACGACAATGCTCTTTTAACTTGGTAAATTTGGGTGTCATTGATAGAGATTCTAGGGTTTGGATCAACTTGTGCACATCCATAATGGGGGCATTCTTGATAAATCTGGACCCTCGACCCCTGGACGACCCTCGACCCTCGACCGTTCGGCGATCCACGACCTTCTACCCTATTTCCCAACCCTCGACCCCCTCATGTCATGTTTTTCTAGTGTCAAAGGATTCAACAAAACCATGTCTTCATCATTAGGCGAAAGTAACGAGTGCATGATGGTACGAAGTTATGCAAAGTTGTTCTAGAATGGAGTCCCAGATAGGATAATTCTCTTTTTTGTACAATGTTCAGCAAGAGCCTTCCGAATATCGCTATTTGGAAGGCCTTTGCATAACTTCATACAAAAAGGCGAATTATCCTATCCGGCTAATGATGAAGTCATGTATTTCTTCAATACTTTGACACTAGGCAACCTCTCGACCCTTCGGCGATCCTCGACCCTCGACCGCTCCAACGATCCATGGCCCTCTACCCTATTTCCCGACCCTCGACCCCCTCATGTCACGTTTGTCTAGTGTCAAAGGATTCAAAAAAACCATGTCTTCATCATTAGGCGAAATTAACAGGCGCATGATGGTACGAAGTTCTGCAAAGTTGTTCTAGAACGGAGTCCCGGATAGGATAATTCGCTTTTTCGTACAAAGTTTAGCAAAAGCCTTCTCAATATCGCTATTTAGAAGGCCTTTTTCTGAAATTCGTACAAAAAGGTGAATTATCTTATCCGGGACTCCGTTCCAGAACAAATTTGCACAACTTTGTACCATCATGCCCCAGTTACTTCCGGCTAATGATGAAGCCATGTATTTCTTCAATACTTTTACACTAGGCAACCTCTCGACCCCTCGGCGATCCTCGACCCTCGAACCCTCGGCGACCCTTGACCCCTCGGCGTTCCTCGACCCTCGAACCCTAGGCCCCTCGACGACCCTCGAACCCTCAGCGACCCTTGACCCCTCTGCGTTCCTAGACCCTCAAACCTCTACCCTAGTTCCCGTCCCTCGCCCCTCGAACCCTCGACGACCCCGCTCCCCCTCATGTCGAAGTTATCGGGGAGGGGGTATATCGACCCCCCCCCTCATGTGGAAGTTATCGGGGAGGGGGTATATCGACAACGTCATACCTGATAAAAAATAAGAAGAGGAAGGAGAAGCAGAAGAAAAATGAGGAGAAGAAGAAAGGAATAGAGGAGAAGATCGAAGAAAAAAAAGAAGAAAAAAAGAGGAGAAGAAGAAAAAAAATAGAATTCTATTTTTTTCTTCTTCTCTTCTATTTCTTTTTTCTTCGCCTCTTTTTTCTTCGCCTCTTTTTTCTTCTTCTTTTTTCCTCTTCTTATTTATTTCTCCTATTCTTCCTCTCCTCTTCTTCTCCTTGTTCTTCTCCTTCTTCCTCTTCTTATTTTCCTTTTTCCTCTCCTTCTTTTTCTTCTTCTTCCTTCTTCCTTCTTGCTAGATAAAACTTTTCTAAAAATGTAATTTTTGCATATATAAAAGTTATTCTTCTTCTTCTTCTTCTTCTTCTTCTTCCTTCTTCCTTCTTCCTAGCTAGATATATAAAACTTTTCTAAAAATATAACTTTTGCATATATAAAAAACTTCTTCTTCTTCTAACTTTTGCATACATAGATAAAACTTTTCTAAAAATCTAACTTTTGCATATATGAACATATATACACAAAGAACATACATACATATATAAATTTTCATAAAAATGCAAAAAACATAAATAAAATACATTTATACACATACACACACACATATACACAAAAAATACATGTATGAAAAAATGCAGGGCAGGGGCGGCGTGCGGGGCGGCGACGACGAGGCAGGGGCGGCAGCACGGCGGCCGCGCAAGGTAGGAATAGGAGGAGAGGAGGGGATCGGGGCGGAGCTCACAGCGAGGACATAGGGCATGATGGCGACGTCGGTGCAGGGTGCGACGACGGCGACGACGAGGCAGGGTCGATGACGAGGAGTAGGGCGTCGGCGTCAGGGCGCGGGGCGTCGGTGTCAGGGCGCGGGGCGTAGGGCGACGGCGGCGAGGAGCAGGGCGTCGGCGTCGTGGCGCAGGGCGACGACGATGAGGAGCCGGGCGTCGGGGTAGAGGGCGGCGTCGGCGTCGGGGAGAATGAGAAACTGCTGAAAATTTCACAAGTGCGGGCTTATATACCCACACCATTGGTCCCGGTTCACAAACCGGGACGAATGCCCCCCTTTAGTCCTAGTTGGTGCCACCAACCGGGACCAAAGGTCTCTTTTCGGCAGCCCAAAGGGCGGGAAGCAGAGACCTTTGGTCCAGGTTGGTGGCACCAACCGGGACTAAAGGGGGCATTAGTCCCGGTTGGTGCCACCAACCGGGTCCAAAGGGAGGTATTGGTCCCGGTTGGTGCCACCAACCGGGACCAAAGGGGGGTGCTGCTGCCGCGGCCAAAACTTTAGTCCCACCTCGCTAGTTGAGAGGGGCTCGGAGTGGTTTATAAGCCCTGCCGAGCTGACCACTTCGAGCTCCTCTCTACTGCAGGCTTACGGGCCTAAATCCACTCTCTGTGCATGTGGGCCTACTGCGGGCCTTCATCCTGGCCCAACTAGCGGCTTTCTAGTCTTAATTTTTTTTCCAGTTTTTTTGTTTTATTTATTTTATTTTGTTTCTACTTACAACAAAATACTTATTAGTTTTTCAGTTATTCTTTTTGGTTTTATGTAATAAAAGTTATAACGTTTCTGTTAGTGCCATTAATTTTCCAATTTGAATTCTTTGAAATTTGTGTGAATCACTAGTTTGTGATTAACTTTACTATAAAAATAGATTTTGGAGTGATTCTTTTTCTTGCTATTTAATATTACTGTGTTTTATCATTATATTCAAAAATAGTTTTTGTTATTTTAGTTTCTAACAAAAGAAATATGATAATTCTTTTTGCTATTAAAGTTTCTAACAAAAAAAGTTCTTTATGAAAATTCTTTTTGCTTATTAGTTGCATGAATTTTATATAATTTTAGTTGCATGAATTTATATAATTTTACATAATGAAAATTCTTTTGATAATACTTTGATAATTTTAGTTGCACGAATTTTATATAATTTTAGTTTCAATAATACTACAGGTTTATAAAACTTTTTAGTTGATTCCTTTTGCTATTAGAGTTTCATTAAAGTTTTCTAGTTCATTCTTTTTTCTATTAGAGTTTCATTAAAGTTTTCTAGTTCATTCTTTTAGTTTATTATTTTTTCTATTAGAGTTTCATAAAACTTTCCAGATCATTCTTTTTTATATTAGTTCATTCTTTGAGCTAAATGACCCTGAAATTGAAAAGCACTTCAGATGAACTCTGAAGAGGTTTAAAATTGGCATGGTATCATCATTTCACCCACATAGCATGTGATAAAAAGTTGAGAGGGTTACGACAAAAACTAGATGCACTTCGTGTACAAAATGGAAAATCTCTTTCGAAGTATCAGGGTTTCGGACAAAAACTCATCTGTTACAAAGGGATTACATGTTTTGAACTTATTTGAAGTCCAGACTTTTTGTGTGTTCAAAATGCACCATTCAAAGCCACATCATCAATTTTCAACCCTTTCTGACTTTATTTGTTATTTTTCATGCATTTACTGATTTTTTTGAGCTATATGACCTAAAAATTAAAAGCACTACAAATGAACTCTGAAAAATTTGAAAGTTGGCATGGTATCATCATTTCACCCACATAGCATGTGCTAAAAAGTTGAGAAGGTTACGACAAAACCTGGATGCACTTCGTGTACAAAATGGACAATCTCTTTCGAAGTATCCGAGTTTCATAAGAAAACTCGTGTGTTACATGGATATTCTAGATCAAAGGCATCATCATAATAGTTGTGGAGAGGAAAGTCTTTGCTTGTGTCCTTTGCTTATTGCACCGTAACCATGGATAATCTTCATCGTTTATCAGGGTGCTTGGGTCAGCCTTGACTTTGAAGGGAGGAATTTCATGGAACTTTTCATAATCTTTGGACATGTCTGTCTTGCCCTCTACTCCCACGATGTCTCTTTTTCCTGAAAGAACTATGTGGCGCTTTGGCTCATTGTATGATGTGTTCGCTTCCTTATCTTTTCTTTTTCTCAGTTTGGTAGACATGTCCTTCACATAGAAAACCTGCGCGCATCATTGGCTAGGACGAATGGTTCGTCTGTGTACCCAAGATTGTTCAGATCCACTATTGTCATTCCGTACTCTGGGTCTACCTGTACCTTGCCTCCTGACAGATTGACCCATTTTCACTTAAACAAAGGGATCTTAAAATCATGTCCGCAGTCAAGTTCCCATATGTCCACTATGTAACCATAATATATGTCTTTTCCACTCTTGGTTGCTGCATCAAAGCGGAGACCGCTATTTTGGTTGGTGCTCTTTCGATCTTGGGCGGTCTTTGGTCGAAGATGGTCCCCTAGACAACGAGTACAACTCATCAAAAATAGTGTTTTCACCTCTGAGACATGTTTCCAGCCAACTGCCGAAAGTCCTAATGTGTTCGTATGTAATCCAGTCGTCACACTGCTCCGGGTGTTTGGAGCGCAGACTGTTCTTGTGTTCATCGACATAACGAGGTCACCAAGGTAGAGTTCTGTAGAACTGTGTAGTGTGCTTGAGACCAAGAATGCCCGTCCCTGCATATTATTGAGTCCCCTCCTAGCGTGCCTTTTCCAGTCAGTCTCCCCTCATACCGCGATTTGGGGAAACCAATCTTCTTAAGGCCAGGAATGAAGTCAACAAAAAACCAAATGACATCCTTTGTTTGATGGCCCATGGTGATGCATCCTTCTGGCCTAGCGCGGTCACGGACATATTTGTTTAGGACTCCCATGAACCTCTCAAAGGGGAACATATTGTGTAGAAATACGGGGCCCAGAACGACAATCTCGTCGACTAGATGAACTAGGACGTGCGTCATGATATTGAAGAACGATGGTGGGAACAGCAGCTCGAAACTGACAAGATATTGCGCCACATCACTCCTTAGCCTTGGTATTATTTCTGGATCGATCACCTTCTGAGAGATTGCATTGAGGAATGCACATAGCTTCACAATGGCTAATTGAACATTTTCCGGTAGAAGCCCCCTCATTGCAACCGGAAGCAGTTGCGTCATAATCACATAGCAGTCATGAGACTTTAGGTTCTAAAACTTTTTCTCGGCCATATTTATTATTCCCTTTATATTCGACGAGAAGCCAGATGGAACCTTCATACTGAGCAAGCATTCAAAGAAGATTTCCTTCTCTTCTTTGGTAAGAGCGTAGCTGGCAGGACCTTCATACTGCTTTGGAGGCATGCCGTATTTTTCATGCAAACGTTGCAGGTCCTCCCGTGCCTATGGTGTATCTTTTGTCATCCCATACACGCCCAAGAAGCCTAGCAGGTTCACGCAAAGGTTCTTCGTCACGTGCATCACGTCGATTGAAGAGAGGACCTCTAGCTCTTTCCATTAGGGTAGGTCCCAAAATATAGATTTCTTCTTCCACATGGGTGCGCGTCCCTCAGCGTCATTCGGAACAGATAGTCCACCAGGACCCTTTCCAAAGACTACGTGTAAATCATTGACCATAGCAAGTACGTGATCACTGATAACCCACAAGTATAGGGGATCGCAACAGTTTCCGAGTGTAGAGTATTCAACCCAAATTTATTGATTCGACACAAGGGGAGCCAAAGAATATTCTCAAGTATTAGCAGTTGAGTTGTCAATTCAACCACACCTGGATAACTTAGTACCTGCACACTACAAGAAACCTGTTAATCCATGACGGATTTCTGGTGACGTTTCCAGAAACTGTCATGGACGACCCGGTACAGCCCCGCAAGCCCGTCAGAGCCCGCTCAAGCCCACCGAACACTTACCCATATAAAAACCTAACCCTAATCTTCCTCTTCGCCTCCACCTCTCTCGCTCCTCCACAGCCCAGATTCCCCATCGCGCCCCCACACACACATCGCCGCTACCCACCACCTCCTCCCACAGCTTGTCGCCAGCCCCGCCGGCCCTCCCCCTCCTCTCCTAGAGCCACGCCGATCCCACTACATATCCCCCCTCCCGTCCGCCTCCGCCTCAACAACTCAGCAACGACACATCACCGCCGCCCGCATCCACCGGCCACCTTGCTCTTGGGCTCGGCCCTTTGACCTAACCCCCTCACGTTCTGTCCCATATCAGATCGAGTAGCCGGCAGTCAGATCCACTGTGATGCTTCCAGTGACTATGCCATGGAGCTCGTCCACTAGGTCCCCTCTTCTCCCCACCCCTCCCTCTCCCCCCTTCTCTCATTGGTTTGCTTCAATTTGATTTCGCAGGATGCAACTGCCTCGAAGGACCTGACGAGGTGGTGAAGAAGGACCACCAACGCCATGGGCTGACGGGAACCAAGTCAAGATCTCCAAGACACCATGGACCTCCAGCCCACATCAGCCGCACCTCCTCCTCCCCTGGAGAGCGACAAGGTCTTCCTTCTCCTCCCTGCAACATGCATCTCACTCTTTTGGTGATGACATATCCCATATTGTAGTTAGGGTTGTACAAATTCGTGATTTTTTATATTGAGTAGAACAATTCAGGAAAGCTCATGGTCATTATGCATACGAATCCATCCTTTTAGGAGGGATGAGACTAAAGCCAGTTTGATGAGCTTGATTCAGTTAGTTACGGGATGTGCTTTTTTGTGGGGATTGGATGAGCTTCTTATCTGAATATGAGCATCATTATTTGTTCTAATGTATAGTAGTAGAATGTTTTTATTATGTGGGTCACACATTTGTTCTTCTGCCGCACATACCTGAACCCAACTGTAGCAGCAACACTACTAGTAGGTCATGCCCAATTAGGTCCCAAGTCTAGCACCAGGAATTTCATAGCGACTAGTGCAAGATTGCAATTTTTTTGCATTGGTAGCCATCATAGATACTAGTTATGTGTGCATATTTCTTAAATGCTGCCATGTTCTTGGATGAAACTCCATTTCTCTACTCTGATGTCGATGTTGCTAAACAGAGAGCCTCAATGACGCTCACAAAATCATGCTTTTTTGTGCACTTTGCTCCGATATGGTTGTGTGAAGGATGCCAGCCATGGAGAAGCTGCTGCAGGGGTTCAAGGGTCATGTGAGGACTCCTGAAAAGCAGCTCAACATCGCCATCATAAGTCCAAGTCCCCTGTACCAAGGGTGACTTGTCTCCCCTATCCCTACTCCCTCTGTTTTGATTTGGCAGTCATGCTTCGCTGATGCAGTTTCTCCAACAGAGTTGATCCTTGATGACGACGCTCAGAAAATCATGATGAACACCGACAAATTTGTCAAGGTAATGACTTCTCTTTCTCTCTCTCAACATGGTTTCCCCAGTTTCAAGATACAACAGACAAGTTTCTTCTTTTGGGGGAAATTTCTACAACACGTCACAAGTTTCTTGTCTAATAGTCAGAACTTTTCTGTTTTTTGGTTAAGCAACATATTTTCTAACAGCAGCAATGCCATTTACCTGGGAGCATTGCTTACATCTACACATATATTTTCTGGTGATGTAACTAGTTAGATAAGACTAAAGGATCAGGCCTTATCTGTTCTTGGTATTTAAGCTGCAAACTTCTAACATCAACAATGGCATTTACCTAGGAGTACCGTTCAACATTGCTTACCTTTGTACATATCAATCGTAGCTCCAGAGCATCTGTGGTATATTTGTTATTGCTACAGTAATTTAGTTTTTTATCATGGCATGCATATGTTCGCTCCTTGTGTAGTTAGATAAGAGTAGAGGATGACATCCTTGTCTGCTTTGGGCAAATCACTTGTAAACTTCATTTTTTTGGAGTATTATTCTTCAGGGTATATATATATATTCAATTTCTGAATGCTCTAACATGGTAAGTTCTAGGGTTGGTTAATCGAATTTAGGAAAATTGGTGGTACCCAAAGGTGCCATTCTGCCAAATATTCACAAACTGATGCATGCCTACTTACCCAAAGGTGTCATTCTGCCGAACTGTAGAAGTACGTAGCTATCCTTTTTTATGTTCATAACTTATCAAGGATTGGTGGACACTAACAATTTAATGAATCTTGTGCATTGCTTTATTTATTGCCCTCCTTTGTTAAACAAGTGTTTTTTTATTTCTTGTTTATATATATGCACGACTACTTACCACATCATTTTTACCCATAATGTGGTTGTGTTACTCAGATGTACATGAAACTTACACGTAGTAGATACTATGTTATTCTCATTGTAGGTAATATGAGATTTAAGAATTTTGGACATCATGTAATACATTTTTCAAATTTGTTGCAGTTGTCTATATTTCTACTATCTATTCATATCTTATAATATCTAATGTTCCTATAAATATGCTAGGTATGATTGGTAGCAGACTACTTGGTGCTGCCCATCACAATCCACCATGACATGTAGTTTTTCCATCAGGCAGGCGGGCTTACAGGAAGAACTTGAATATCAACCTTAGGAGTTTATGTGTTCTGTTTATGTAAACTAGATTGTACTGTTTCAACCTTATGTCATATATTTTGTCAATCTATGTGTAAATTATCTTTGATGGAGGATTTTGTGAACTGTGAATGTTTTATATACCGGCAGATGGCTCCATATAATTGATTTATGTATGTATGACATTTTGGAAATACTAAACTGGCATTGTGATTTCTGCAATGCATTATTATGTCAAAAAATGTGCTGGCTGAATATTGGGCCGAAAGAAAGAGGCTAATGGGCTATACTAAATTTAATTTGTGCATAAATCCATGATGATTTCTGTGACGAAAATTCTTGTCCATGTAGGCAGCCACGTCATTCCAATTTGTGAAATGAAAATCCTACGTGTTGTCTTTCCATGATGGTTTTTTTCCGTCAAGAAGGTTAGGGCCTGGGTAGATCCATGACGGACAAGATCCGTCAAGGATGGCATGATGTCAAATTATGACGCGATATACATGACGGATTTCAAATCCGTCGTGGGTGGGCACTCGTGACAGTATTCCCATGATCTATGACAGACTAGAATCATCATGTATTAACAGATTTCTTGTAGTGACAGCAAAGTATTTAGTAGCAGAGTAGTATGATAGTAACGGTAAAAGTAGCAAAAATAATATTTTTGGGTTTTGTAGTGATTGTAATAGTAGCAACGGAAAAGTAAATAAGCGAAGAACAATATGTGAAAATCTCGTAGGCATTGGATCGGTGATGGAGAATTATGCCGGATGTGGTTCATCATGTAACAGTCATAACATAGGGTGACACGGAACTAGCTCCAATTCATCAATGTAATGTAGGCATGTATTCCGAATATAGTCATACGTGCTTATGGAAAAGAACTTGCATGACGTCTTTTGTCCTACCCTCCCATGGCAGCAGGGTCCTAATGGAAACTAAGGGATATTAAGGCCTCCTTTTAATAGAGTACCGTACCAAAGCATAAACACATAGTGAATACATGAACTCCTCAAACTACGGTCATCACCGGGAGTGGTCCTGATTATTGTCACTTCGGGGTTGCCGGATCATAACACATAGTAGGTGACTATAGACTTGCAAGAGACGTTCCAGAACGCATATATATTCATGAAAACGTAATAGGTTCAGATCTGAAATCATAGCACTCGGGCCCTAGTGACAAGCATTAAGCATAGCAAAGTCATAGCAATATCAATCTCAGAACATAGTGGATACTAGGGATCAAACCCTAACAAAACTAACTCGATTACATGATAAATGTCATCCAACCCATCACCGTCCAGCAAGCCTATGATGGAATTACTCATGCACTGCGGTGAGCATCATGAAATTGGTGACGAAGGAAGGTTGATGATGACGATGGCGATGGATTCCCCTCTCCGGAGCCCCGAACGGACTCCAAATCAGCCCTCCCGAGAGAGATTAGGGCTTGGCGGCGGCTCCGTATCGTAAAACGTGATGAATCCTTCTCTCTGATATTTTTTCTCCCCGAACACAAATATATAGAGTTGGAGTTGAGCTCGGTGAAGCTCCAGGGGTCCCACGAGGCGGGGGGCGCGCCTCCCACCTCATGGACACGGTGTGGGCCCCCTGACCTTGATTCTTTCGCCGGTATTTTTTATTAATTCCAAAATAATTCTCCGTTGATTTTCAAGTCATTCCGAGAACTTTTATTTCTGCACAAAAATAACACCATGGCAATTCTGCTGAAAATGGCGTCAGTCCAGGTTAGTTCCATTCAAATCATGCAAGTTAGAGTCCAAAACAAGGGCAAACGTGTTTGGAAAAGTAGATACGACGGAGATGTATCAATCACTGGTATGCATGGCGGGCTTCTTCCGGTGATTTGCCCCGCCTTTGAAATGCTTGCCTTTCTTTCCCCATTGATGGTTGGTCAGAAGAAATCGATGATGGCCCAGGTACACATTCTTCCTGCATTTGTCCAGGTATATACTTTCGGTGTCAGCTAAACAGTGCGTGCATGCATGGTATCCCTTGTTTGTGTGTCCTGAAAGGTTACTGAGAGCGGGCCAATCGTTGATGGTTACAAACAGCAATGCTTGCAGGTTAAATTGCTCTTGTTTGTGCTCATCCCACACACGTACATCATTTCCATTCCACAGTTGTAAAAGTTCTTCAACTAATGGCCTTAGTGAAAGATCGTGGATGTCGCCTAGAGGGGGGGTGAATAGGCTCTTTAAAACTAGTTATGGTTTAGGCTTGAACAAATGCGGAATAAACCTAGCGGTTAATTTGTCAAGCACAAAACCTAAAACAACTAGGCTCACCTATGTGCACCAACAACTTATGCTAAGCAAGATAGACTACTAAGTGATAGCAAGATATCTGACAAGAAACAATATGGCTATCACAAAGTAAAGTGCATAATTAAATGGCTCGGGTAAGAGATAACCGAGGCACGCGGAGACGACGATGTATCCCAAAGTTCACACCCTTGCGGATGGTAATCTCCGTTTGGAGCAGTGTGGAGGCACAATGCTCCCTGTGGGAGTCCTGGATTAGGGGGTCTCCAGACAGCCGGACTATCTCCATTGGCCGGACTGTTAGACTATGAAGATATAAGATTGAAGACTTCATCTCGTGTCCGGATGGGACTCTACTTGGCGTGGAAGGCAAGCTAGGCAATACAAATATGGATATCTCCTCCCTTGTAACCGACCTTGTGTAACCCTAACCCTCTCCGGTGTCTATATAAACCGGAGGGTTTTGGTCCGTAGGACAACATCAACTACAACATACAATCAAACCATAGGCTAGCTTCTAGGGTTTAGCCTCTCAGATCTCGTGGTAGATCTACTCTTGTACTACCCATATCATGAATATTAATCAAGCAGGACATAGGGTTTTACCTCCATCGAGAGGGCCCGAACCTCGGTAAAACATTGTGTCCCTTGCCTCCTGTTACCATCCGGCCAAGACGCACAGTTCGGGACCCCCTACCCGAGATCCGCGGGTTTTGACACCGACATTGGTGCTTTCATTGAGAGTTCCTCTGTGTCGTCACCGTTAGGACTGATGGCTCCTCCGATCATCAACAACGATGCGGTCCAGGGTGAGACCTTTCTCCCCGGACAGATCTTCATATTCGGCGGCTTCGCACTGCGGGCCAACTCGCTTGGCCATCTGGAGCAGATCGAAAGTTACGCCCCTGGCCGTCAGGTCAGGTTTGGAAGCTTAAATTACACGGCCGATATCCGCGGAGACTTGATATTCGACGGATTCGAGCCCCTGCCTTGTGCGCCACACGGTCACGGTGAGTACGATTTAGCTCTACCATCGGACCATATTCAGGTGATCGCACCGGCAGCCGCTCCAAGCCTCAATTCGGAACCAGTTGCGCCACCCATGGATGGGTGGATAGACCCCGTCACGAAGGCCGTATCCTCAGCGGCGATCGAGCCGAATATCAACCTTACCCTTCGCAAGAGCCGTGTTGTTAAACCACCGGATACTTCTTCGACCATGGACTACGAACCGCTTGCGTCCGTTCCTATCGAATCCGGTCGGGCGCCTATCATGGAGTTTACCTCCGCGGATATCTTTCCGCACTCGCCCTTCGGCGACATACTGAATTCATTAAAGTCTCTCTCCTTGTTAGGTGAGTCCTGGCCGAACTATGTCCGGCAGGACTGGGGTGCGGACGACGAAGAAATTCGCTACCCACCCACCACCCACTTAGTAGCCACTGTCGACGACTTAACCGACGTGCTCGACTCCAACTCCGAAGACATCGACGGTATGGACAACGATGCGGGAGACAAAAAGGAACCACTGCCTACAGGGCACTGGACGTCCACCTCATCACATGACATATACGTGGTGGACACACCCAAGGAAAACAGCGACGAGGAACGGAAGGACGCAACGAAGGATTGTCCCCTCGATAAGCAGTCAAAGCGGCGGCGTAAGCGCCGCCCCAAATCCCGCCTCGACAGAAACAACGATCATACAGGCCCAGCGTTAGAGCAGGGTGAACCACCGCCGGACCACGTCAACACGGAGAATCAAACCAAACAAACCAACTCTGTCAAAGATAATAGTCCGGAGGACATAACACCGGACAGACACCCGGAGTAACAAAATGCCCATCAAAGGCTTGTTGCCACCGCAAGGAGTCTAAAAAGGCAAAAGCAAAGGCTCAAGGCTGCGCAAGACACACTCCAATTCAGATGGAGCAAAGTACTCAACGCAGCAGCAAAGTATGGCGGCAATCGCCCCACCAAGAGTTACCCGAAGCGGAAGTTACTACCCTAATTCGATGAGGAGGCCTTAGATCCCCCGCAACCAAAAATCAAAACGGCCACCTGGCCGGATAGACGACCTCACGGCCAACATAGAGCGGCAAACAATGCCACATATAAGCCAATATGCGATCCACGCGAGGGCTCGCATCAAAAGGACGGCGCAACCAGATCCATCTATGGACCACGCAAGCGCTCTCCAGCATACGATGCAACACAACAAACATCTGAACAACGCGGCAAGCCCAGATATAGGGGCGCTGCACACCCCCTATGTTTCACCGATGAGGTGCTGGACCATGAATTTCCAGAAGGATTCAAACCCGTAAACATAGAGGCATATGACGGAACAACAGACCCTGGGGTCTGGATTGAGGACTATATCCTCCATATCCATATGGATCGAGGAGATGATCTCCACGCCATTAAATAATTACCCCTTAAACTCAAAGGGCCAGCTCGGCACTGGCTTAAAAGCCTCCCTGAAAACTCCATCGGAAGCTGGGAAGAGCTCGAAGACGCTTTCCGGGCAAATTTTCAAGGGACTTATGTCCGACCTCCGGACGCGGACGATTTGAGTCATATAACTCAACAGCCCGGAGAGTCAGCCCGAAAGCTCTGGAATAGGTTTCTTACTAAAAAGAACCAAATTGTCGACTGTCCGGACACCGAAGCCTTGGCAGCCTTTAAGCATAGCATCCGTGACAAATGGCTTGCCAGACACCTCGGCCAAGAAAAGCCGAGAACAATGGCAGCATTAACAAGCCTCATGACCCGCTTTTGCGCGGGTGAGGATAGCTGGCTAGCCAGATGCAACACCAGCAACCCTAGTACATCCGAAGCTAGAGATGGAAACGGGAAATCATGGCGCAACAACAATAACAAACGCCGGAATAAGGAAAACATCACGAAGAGCACGACAGTAAACGCCGGATTCAAAAGCTCTCGGCCAAGTCAGCAAAAGCCGCCCTTTAAAGGCGCCACAGACGAACTATCCAGCCTAAACAAAATTCTGGACCAAGTATGTCAGATCCATAGCACCCCCGGTAAACCCGCTAATCATACCCACAGAGAATGTTGGGTCTTCAAGCAGTCCTGCAAACTCAATGCCGTACACAAGGGGGAGGATACACCAAGCGAAGACGAGGATGAGCCTCTCAAGCACGACACTGGGGAACAAAAGAAGTTTCCACCAGAAGTCAAAACAGTAAACATGTTGCACGTGATCAAGGGGAGCAACAAAGCGGCACTCCCAGATAAATATGCCCAAGGGCCTATCACCGCCGAGCCCTGCCACTGGTCGTTTCAACCGATCACTTTCGACCATCGTGATTACTCAGCAAGTATCCGGCGGGCTGGATGGGCTGCCCTGGTACTAGACCCAATTATTGACGGATACCACTTTACACGAGTCCTGATGGACGGTGGCAGCAGTTTAAACCTGATATATCAGGATACAATCCGCGAAATGGCGATAGACCCAACGAAAATCCGCCATATAACAACACTACCTTTAAAGGAGTAACGCCAGGCCCAGGGGCTCACTGCACGGGCTCCCTGCTACTAAAGGTTGTATTCGGCTTCCCTGATAACTTCCGTAGCGTACATTTAACCTTCCACATTGCTCCGTTCCAAAGTGGTTATCAAGCACTACTTGGACGCGAAGCTTTTGCTCGCTTTAATGCAATACCGCATTACGCTTCCCTCACGCTCAAGATGCCCGGTCCATGTGGCATCATTACAGTGAGCGGAAATATTGAGCGATCTTTGCGCGCCGAAGAGAATGCGACTGCCTTGGCAGCCGCACACTAAAAACGGCCTCACCAACTACAGCATTTGATAGGTCGTCAGGACCACGGACGCGGTTAGATGAGTCTGGCGCTGCTATATGTAATTTGTACCGGATTGAGGGCCACACCCCTATTACAGATACGAGGGGCTCAACGCGCAGACAAGTGACAATTTTTACTCATTCTTAATTATACATGGTTTCTTTAAAACTACCTTTTTGCATGACAACTTTTTCACCTAAGTTCCTCCCTTTTACAGATGATCATCGTGCTATACCCGTCCAGGATATGGCACAACGGAGACATAGGCGCAGACGTGCAGCAGGGACCCTCTCCAAGGATTCTTTTTAGATTAAGACCCTGCGTAAACCTTTCTTACTGTCTCTTGTTGATACACATCACTCGAACTCTTAGCGCAATTGAGAAGGATGATGACGTCTTGGCATGTGGCCACGTCAGAATAATGCACATACCTGGACACAAGGGGCTTCTTACAAAGGGCACTATTCAGGCCCGGTTTACCCCATAAAGACCGAATACCTTAGGGAGTGTTCGGTGTCGCGAGTTTGGCCTTATATGCATCAGCTCCGAATCATGTCTTTGGTCAAATGTTGGGTTTGCCCGGCTCCTATGTTTTGTTACCTTAAGTTCCGCTCTATCGGCTAAGGTAGCACTAGGAGAACTACTGCGATTGTGCCCTGGGTCATCCGGACGAGCACCTCAGTAGAGAAAGCCGAAAACTAACTGTCATGATATAGCGTGAGACTGGTCAACCACTCGATGACCTATCGGAATTTTAGAATTCCTCCGCCTTAACGAAGGGCCGTTTCCCGGCCAGGCATGAACGCACCACGAATTCGGGAGAGTGCGGAGCCAACAGGGGCTATATCGTAGTCCCACCGTCAAACTCCTATGGCTAAGTGAAAGTGTTAAAGCATTATAGTCCGGTTGCCTCGTTCGCTGCGCTATCACCTCCTTAATAGGACCAAGACGTTGGGTTAAGTGTGAACACGCGTCTTCTGCGAACACCCCGCATTATATGCGTGGCGGCTGAAGCCGACGACTGCAATCTTTCAGGTTATATGCATGTATACATAAACGGCCGCACAGGAGGCACAATATTACTTTCAGGCAAAAGTATAAACATAGCCTTAATAAATTTCATAAAAAACATTGTGTTTACAATGGGAATACATGTCACTCAAACATAATATTCTTTGAGCACTGGGACTCTATCAAACGAGCACCCTCAAGAACCTCTTCGAAATAGTGCTCGGCAGCCACTCGGCCTATGGCCGAACCCTGCGCCGCAATAGCGGTTGCATCCATCTCCACCCAGTATGCTTTAACACGGGTAAGGGCCATCCGCGAGCCTTCTGTGCACGCTGACCTCTTCAAAGCATTGATGCGCCGCACCGCACCAAGGAACTGCTGCACTAGGCTGAAATAGCTATTCGGCTTCGGCTTTTCCGGCCACAGCGGATCCACAACGGACCTCATGGCGAGTCCGGACAACCTATTAAGGTCGGCCCATTCGGCTAGCTGATCCGTCAGGGGAAGCGGATGCTCTGGAACGTTAAATTGCGATCATAATAACTTGTCCACTTCACGATCCGACTGATCTCGGAAGTACTCGACCGCGTCGGCAGCGCTTGCCGCCAAGTCCATATATGCGTCTTCCGAACTCCACAGCCGATCCAGAGGGGCATAACGCGGATCTCCGAACTTCCTCTGCAGCAGAAAGGGCTTCCCAACCGCAATATCCCTGGCTTCGTGCAGCTCCTCCTTCTTCGCCCTCATAGCAGAGCGAGTGTCTTTGGTCACCATCGTGGCCTTCTCAAGGTCCGCTGCCTTCACTCGGTTCTCTTCTTCAAGGATCTAGCAACGGTCGGCAGTGCCTTTTAATTCCACATCCATCTTGGCCATTTTTTCTTTACTTTTGCAATGGGCGGCCTTCTCAGCTCTTAACTCTTCGGTTGCCTTCAAAGCAACCGCATTACTAACTCTCGCTTCTTCCTTGGCTCGGGCAAGTTCCGCCCGAAGGGTCTCCACGGTGGCAGCTCCGTCTGCAGTCACAACATATTAAAAATACTGGCATTATGCTGCTCTTATTATGTGACATTCACCAGGAAAACATTACTTACCCCGTGGCTCGTCAAGCCGCCTGTTAACAAGCTCGATGTCGGCGTCCGCCGCATCTAGTTGCCGCTTTAGTTCGGCAAACTCATGAGTCCGGCTAGCCACCGGAGCTCCCATTACCTGCACATTAAAGCGGTATAGGTATTGCCTGGGACTACGATCCTCTGTTCGACGCCGTTTTTGACGACAACCAGGATCTCAGGGGCTACTATCTACACAAGGCACACTTCACATGTGCGGTACTATCAAAAAGTATATCATTTCACGTACCTCAAAACCCGTCAGTAGACTCATAAAAGCTTCCTGCAATCCTCTTTCGGCAGACGAAACTCTTTCCATCATCGTACCCATTAACATACGGTGTTCCTCTGAGATGGTTGCTCACCCCAACAGCTCCCTCAGTATGCCCGACCGCATACCAGACGGTGCCGGACTCTTCTGTTCGCTCTCTTCATGAGCCGGACGCTGAGGACTTCGGGCAGCTGGATTATCTTCTGGCCTCGCTAAATCCAGAGAGGCCCTCCGTGACGACACTTCAAGGTCGCCCTCTACTTGAGCGGGGGAGTCCGGAGGAGGCGTTTCGCTCTCCATCATCTCCAGAAGAAGATCCCCCGAAGATGAGCTCTATTGAAGTACTTTCTAACTACTTACAGCTCATTGGAGGGCTGACCCTCGCGCGGACTTTGTGCGGTAGAAGCACCCTCCAAGGCAGGACCCTCTAGTGGGGATTTCTTCTCCCGTTTGGAAGCCTGGGTTTCCAGATTGTCTCAGGCAGTCCTCTTCCTTCCCCGAAGTGAGAGATGGTCGGATTCTTCTCCTTGGTTGTCCTCCTTCACGGAGGCGCTCGTTCCCTCGGTTGGAACTAGCAGCGACGGGGGCCCGCTTCCGCCCATAATTTCCCCCCCCCCCCCCCCGTATCCTCCCTCGAGGGCCCCGGGCAAGGTGCAAGCTTGAGAATCTTTTCCAGCGCCGGATTTTCCAAGCCCTCAGGGATGGGGGCCGAACACCGGACCATCTTCGCCTTTGTTAGCCAGTCCTGGTCAAAGAGCAATCTCTCAGAAATGACATCATAAATAAAAGACGGTGTGTTCGGCTAGAGGATTACTTACTTGTTCGGTGGCGCGGTTGCTGCTCAGGCCCACGTCCTCGGTGGTATCCGGACACTCTATTTGAGGTCCAAAGAATGACTGGTACATTTCCTCGTGTGTCATGCCGAGGAAATTCTGAATGGCCTGCGGTCCTTCTGGGTTGAACTCCCACAAGTGAAGGGGCCGGCGTTTGCAAGGCTGGACTCGACGAACTAGCATAACTTATATTACCACAATCAAATTAAAATCTCCCTCGAAGAGATCTTGAATACGGCTTTGCAGTATAGGCACGTCCTTGGCTGGACCCCAGCTCATACCTCTACTGATCCATGACATTAGTTGTGGTGGGGGGCCCGAGCGGAAAGCGGGGGCGGCCGTCCACTTGGCACTTCTGGGAGCCATGATATAAAACCACTCATGTTGCCATAATCCGGACACCTCTGGAAAGAAACCCTTCGGCCACGGAGCTCCGGCCATCTTGCTTATTGACGCGCCTCCTCACGCCGCATGTTGCCCCTCGATCATCTTCGGCTTCACTTCGAAGGTCTTGAGCCATAGGCCGAAGTGAGGGGTAATGCGGAGGAAGACCTCACACACGACAATAAATGTCGAAATGTGGAGAAAGGAGTCCGGGGCTAGATTGTGGAAATCTAGCCCGTAATGGAACATCAAGCCTCTGACGAAGGGATCCATAGTAAGGCCTAGGCCTCGGAGGAAGTGGGAGATGAACACAACGTCTTCGTTGGGTTCAGGAGTAGGGACGACCTGCCCTCGGGCAGGCAGCCAATGCGAAACCTCGGCGGTCAGGTATCTGGTCTCCCTCAACTTCTTGATGTCTTCTTCCGTGATGGAGGAAGGCATCCATCGGCCTTGAAGGCTAGATCCGGACATGATTGAAGGTTCGGAGCACCTGACCTGGGCTTTGGGTGTTAGAACTCGAGGCGGGGGAAGGATTCGATTGAGCACATGAGGGAAATGTAAAAGCCTTGTCCCTTTATAAAGAGGGTGAATATCAACGTCCTCTCCGAAACCGTTTGGACTTGCCTATAATCTAGGAGTCCTAGACACGGTTGGGTTACCCACACCCGTATTGATGAGGATCCCGTAATAAGGGGACATGATCTCTGCTTTGACAAGACGTGTCAAAAAACTGCCTCGCATTATGTGCGGGGCTAGTTAAAAGAAACGGTTTGAATAAGCACCGGGCCAAGGCATGATGTCATGTTGCCAAAACGTGTCAGCAAATTAAAGATTTGTGGAAATATTATTCTCTCTACGGTGGTATGTGGAACTTGTTTTGCAAGGTCGGACACTATCCTTATATTCGAAATTCTTCCGTGGTGTATTCAGAGGAGGAACCCGCCTTGCAATGCCGAAGACAATACTGCGCGCCGGACTCATCGTCATTGTAAGCCTGGTTCAGGGGCTATTGTGGGAGTCCTGGATTAGGGGGTCTCCGGACAACCGTACTATCTCCATTGGCCGGACTGTTAGACTATGAAGATACAAGATTGAAGACTTTGTCTCGTGTCCAGATGGGACTCTACTTGGCGTGGAAGGCAAGCTAGGCAATACAAATATGGATATCTCCTCCCTTGTAACCGACCTTGTGTAACCCTAACCCTCTCCGGTGTCTATATAAACCGGAGGGTTTTGGTCTGTAGGACAACATCAACTACAACATACAATCAAACCATAGGCTAGCTTCTAGGGTTTAGCCTCTCAGATCTCGTGGTAGATCTACTCTTGTACTACCCATATCATCAATATTAATCAAGCAGGACGTAGGGTTTTACCTCCATCGAGAGGGCCCGAACCTGGGTAAAACATTGTGTCCCTTGCCTCCTGTTACCATCCGGCCTAGACGCACAGTTCGGGACCCCCTACCCGAGATCCGCCGGTTTTGACACCGACACTCCCCAAGAAGCCACTAGGGCCACCGTAATATCCTCATGCCCTCGCACAATGCAAGATGCCGTGATTCCTCTAAGGGACCCTTGATGGCGGTTACCGAACCCGTACAAATGGCAACCCTTGGGGGCGGTCACCGAACCCGTACACATTGGCAACCATTGGGGCGGTCACCGGTACCCGTCAAATTGCTCGAGGCGATCTCCACAACCTAATTGGAGACCCCGACGCTTGCCCGGAGCTTTATGCCACAATGATTGAGCTCCGAACACCACCAACTGTCTAGGGCGCCCAAGCACCCAAGAGGAACAAGCTCAAGGGAACCAAGCACCCAAGAGTAATAAGCTTCTCAACTTGTAACTTCCATGTATCACGTGGAGAACTCAAACTGATGCACCAAATGCAATGGCAAGGGCACACGGAGTGTCCAAGTCCTTCTCTCTCAAAGCCAACCGAAGCAACTAATGCTAGGGAGGAAAATGAGAGGAAGAACAAGAAGGAGAACACCAAGAACTCCAAGATCTAGATCCAAGGTGTCATGGAATTGTCACGACAGATGTCCTAGCGAAAGGACTTAGTCGTAGGGCCATCGCAACTAGGAAGCTTAAAGGGGTTAATCGGGACAAAGGACACGAGAGGTTTATACTGGTTCGGCCCCTTGCGGTGAAGGTAAAAGCCTACGATCCAGTTGTTGTAGAATTGCTAGGGTTTCGATGACCAGGGAGCGAATCCGCTATGCCTGGCTCTCGAGTTGTTGTTTGTTCTCCTAAGCCGCCGCGGGGTCGTCCCCTTATATATACGGGTTGACGCCTGGCGGCCTACAGAGTCCCGACCGGCTCATAAAACGTATCCGCCTCGGTGACTTCTTTCATATGCCTTTCTTTACAAGTCTTTCTTTACATACGGCGGTTTAAATATTGGCCCTTAAGCCGACTCTAGGCTTAGGCTTTCTACAAGTCTTAATAAACTATCACCTTGAACGTTTACTGGGCTTCTTCTTGTAACCCGCTACTGGGGTTGACCCGACCCCTCCTGGGCGGGTCATACCTAGTAGCTATATCCCCAACGTTAGCCCCGAGGTTGACTTGAACTTTGTTCTTTGTCAATCTTCAATACTTAGACGAAATTCATATTCCTCCCTCTATAAAAACTCTGTAACCCGCCATGACGTCATCTTCTGAAAACACGAAAGCCTGCTATGACGTCATCTTCAACGGATCTTTATCTTTTAATGTCTTCCGAGAATCGAGGCGTTCGTTTAGCTAGATAATCATTATTTGGTCTTCCTCAAATTTCGCGCCTGCATGTTCACTTCTCCCCTTGTAAATAGGCTTGCGTGTCTTTCCCCTTTCTTCTTCTTCCTTCCATCTTCTCGCCACCTCTCTGCCTCTCGAGCTTCGCCGTTGCCACAGTGCCCGCCATCGCCTCTCAACATCGGCCGCTGCATCACCCTGAGCTCGTCCCGAGAACCGCAGCGACCCTTCGCAGAGGCTCTGCATTCGTAAGTTCCTACCTTTCCGCGCCCTTAGATCTGTTTAGGGTTACGAGTTCATCGGCGTTCTTCGCCATTCATCATAGACCTCCTTGTAGTTTCTTCTCCATACCCTCTTTTGATCCAGAAGAAAAGTAGAACTTATGCGGTAGTAGTTTTACGCCCATTTTAGATGCTAGTAGATCCATTTCCTTTGTACAGATACCTTCTTAGAGCTGATGACCTCCTCCGCACTCGTCTTTTAGGTCTAAATTTATTTTTCTTTTCTGACCTATTTTGATCCAAAATAATAGCAATAGTTTGGGAAACTTGTTTGTCTCAACACTTAGCCACTTCTGTTTCTGGCTTCCTTCGAATGTCTTTAGTTATGGCGGCTTATCACACCGGCTCACTTATCCTTTATATGTCATTAGCCCTTTCTTAAGCCGCCATTACTCATTTGTACCATTATCATTTAAATTTTAATTTCACCATTGATTTGAACCGGCACATCGCTTTCCTTTCAGTTTGTCCTTTGCTCATCATGCCGTCAAAAGCACCAATTGTCTGCAATTGGGTCCCCTCCACAGTAACTGAAGATAACCTGAAAGAGTTTGTCACCATTGGATTTTTACCAGAGAAAAACATTATGTCTTGTCGTGCTCCTAACCCGGACGAGGAACAGCCTAATCCAAAAGATGGTGAAGTTACTGTCTTCACTGACCATATGAATCGGGGTTTTTCACCACCCGGCTCAAAGTTCTTCAGAGACGTTCTTCATTTTTTCAAACTTCACCCTCAAGATCTTGGACCCAATTCCATATCCAACATCTGCAATTTTCAAGTTCTCTGTCAGGTGTATCTTCAAGAGGAGCCAACTGTGGAACTCTTCAGAGAGTACTTTTATTTGAACCACCAGAATGAATGCACCAATGGCCCTAGCTTGGAACTTGGTGGAATCTCAATTCAGCGCCGACAAGGCGCTGTCTTTCCCTTCATAGTCTTACCGAGTCATCCCAAAGATTGGAATCAGACCTGGTTCTATTGCCAAGACACGTCACCATCCAATGAAAAACCACTGTCGGGTTATCGCGCGGAGCGTCTGGATTCCAAGTTTGTGCTCCCTCATAAGCTTACTGCTGCTGAGCGGAAAAAGCTGATTCCATCTATTAAAAGGATTAATGCCTTATTGGGGAATGGCTTAACCGGAGTTGACTTGATCCGTTGCTGGTTCTCGTGGCGGGTCATCCCTCTAAGCCGTCGATCCAAGTTAATGTATGAATATGGCGGAGGCCCAGATGACTCTCTGCGTCACAGCTCTCCACAACTAACTGAAGAAGACATTGTTGCAATGTCAACCATCCTTGTGAACGGCAAATATGAGGACTGCAGCAAGGTTGGGTTAAACCCCTTCTACAAACTTAACCCGGCACCAGAGGTGAAAAAACCCCTGACCTCTTTCTCTTTTTGTGTTTTCCTCAGTAGTTTTAAATACTTGCATGACCTTTTATCATGTTTATTTGTTTTACAGGCCAAATCTGACTTTTGGAAGGCCAAGTATGACCATGAAGCTGCCAAGAAGGCTAGAGCCGCTACCATGACCGCCAGGAAGACGACCCGGAGGTCCAAGAAGAAAAGAAGCACTGCTTCGGACCTGTTAAAGCTTGACGATGTTTCTGAGTCGGAGGTAGCCCTTGACACCCTTGGCCAGTTTTTTAATAACCTTATTGACACTGATTATTGCCAGGACAACATGGGGGCCAGCCAGGCTGTAGAAGAAGAGGTAACTATTTCCTCCGACTCAGCCCCTTTGCCAAGACAGAAACTTCGACTGGTAACCCGGAAAGTAAGGTTTTCGCACCCTTTGGCTTATTTGGACCCTCATTTTCTTTTGAAAAAGCAGCAACATGAGAGCGCCGTCAGGCCCAGAATAATGACTATGATGAACCGCCTTCCGTTTTACAACAAACTCCTCGAAAATGCTAGAATGAGGTTTCTTTTATCTTCATCTTTTGCTTTCATTAATGAATCTATTCCCTTGCATCACTGACTTTATTTTACCTTTTGCAGGAGGTTTCTCGCTCTTCTGGCGACTCATCTCAGACTCAGTTTCCGGCTTTCAAAACTGCTCCTGAGTAAGGAAAATTCAGCTTTCCTGTGTATCTTTAAAAACTGCATCCTTACACTAACTATCTCATAAAACTTTTCTTAGCGGCCAAGCCAAATCCAAGAAGGCCAAGTTGATTAAGCCGTCAGAAGACCTGAAGGTTCCTGCACCTGAACCAGCCATGCCAACTCCTCCCTCTGAAACTAAAGCACCTGAAGACCCGGCTGTTCATACTCAATTGGATCCTCCTGAGTTGTCAGTCGATGAGATCACCCTTAATCCGACTATCATTGAACCATCTAGTTCAGCTAACCCGCCAACAGCTTCTGATACTCACGTGTTGATTACTGGTAGCCGATTTGTTGAACCGGGGACCCCCACTGTATTAGCCCGGCACACTGCTAAACAAGAAGCCTTGTAGAAGCAGAAAGTGTGTTTTGATATCTCTCACTATGCTCATCTGAATGCTAGTGACATACTGTCCCGCTATCTCAGTCACGTGCATTCCAGTCGTGAGTTGGAAATTGAGATGGTCAAGCAATTGCAGCTAAAATATGAGGTATGTTCTCCGGTTCACTTATACTCTGCCAGCCCCCAAGTCTTCAGATGATGAACCTGAATGATTTGTAGACTTTATGATATAGGTTGATACTTTGTCTCTAAGCTTTTCGAGAATCCAACAAAGTAGCGTAAACTTCACCTGTAGTCCCCAAGGGCCAGCTCAATTTATCATAAATGAACCGGTACTTAACTTCATAACTGTCTTTTACTAGTCCCAATAAGTATTGCAATCCGGCTTAATCTTGAGAAAACTTTCTGAATATCATGCATTAGCCCCCAAGTGCTAAGTGTTGTTACTTTGTAAAGCACTTGGGACTTGAAAACATATAAGAGTCATAAAAAATTGCGTTGGCAGACATTAGGCCCCAAGTGTCAAGTGGTATTGCGGTGCAAAATACTTGAGACTTGAACCCTTATAACATTTAGTTTAAGCCTTGACACACCTGTGTATGTTTTGTAGAATGCCCTATCTGAATTGGGCTTCCAATTAACTGATGCAAAGACCCGGCTGGCGGATCAAGAGGCAGCAATCAAGACTGCTAACTCTAAACTCCAATTGAGTCTTTCTGAGACAGAAAAATTGAAGACCAGCTTGATTGCAAAGAAGAAATCCTGGGCCGAAGAAAAGACGCTACTGATACAACGTACTGAAATAGCTGAGGCAACTCTTGAGGAGGTTACCACGGAGCTCACCGGTTTAAAGAACCGGGTGTCTCAAATGGCCTCCGCCATCTTTGGTAAGTTATCTGTATTAATCATTTGATACCTTCTTTTGACCCGGAATATAAGCCGTCTGCTGAGCCTTTGTTAAAAACACTCGCAGGTCCACGAAGCAAAAATCTGAGCCAAGACAGTGTGACCAAACTGAAGGCGGTTTATACTTTGGTGGAGCAATTGTATACTGGTGCTCAACGAGCACTTGCTACTATCTCCCCTGTCTACCAAGGTTCTAACCGGCTGAGTGACATTTTGAAGAAGCCATCGATCTTACCCGCCAGGTTTCAAGAAGTCAAACGATCATGTGCCAAAGCCGGGGCTTTGACTGCCCTGAGCCGCTCCAAAGCTTGGGTGCCGGATCTAGACCCGATGGATGTGGCTAAGGGGTATCCTACCGTGAAGGAAGATGGGACTCCATTTGAACAAGATGACTTTGTTGCTTGTGTGAGGGGAGTTCGTCCTCAAGGTACCATTCTTGGAGAAGAGACCAACATCGATAAATATCAGCCGGGTTTTGATATGGAGAATAAGAAGATGGCGACTCCCTCTTATAAAGTGACGGATCTTATCCCTCCGGTTCGTCAATATACGTTTGCCCTGGAAATTGACCCGGCCGGCCTAGTTGACGATGAAGCTGAGTTCATTGCTCTGAACGGCTTTGACTGGTCCAATCCCAGGTTTCAACTAGCGGAGGGAGGTGAAACGGCCAGGGGGGAGCAAGTCTTTTCCTACCATGGATATTAGAAGAGCATTTAACGCACGCAGGTGCGGGGACACCGACCCTATTTTTCTGTTGGCTTTCCACTTTAATTATTTATATCTTTTGAACCATAAGTTCAAATTAAATTTCATTTGCATATTCATATTCTTTTGACGATGACATTACAACAAGATCACTTTTGAATGGGTTTTGATGAGTTATTAAAACATCATCAAGTTTCAACTGCTGAAACTTGATACGAACGAAAGAAAAATTCTCAATTTTCGGAAACTAAAACTTAAAACTTGGTGTGGCGTCGCGCGGATCCAACAAATTTTTTTTTTGGAAAAGGAGGATGCACCTCCGGCTTCTGCACCTAGACGATGCATGCAGGCATTTTACTAATTATTCGCAAGGCATCAATAAGCCTGAAGTCACCATCTTGGCAACACTGTTGCTACTCCTCTCCCCTTGATGAAGGTGTGCCGAATGTACAGGCCTAAACCAAACAGACATCGCATCAAAGACTAACATCTAAAGCCGGATGCCCCCGCCAAGCCACTACCTGGATTGGGTCACACACCGGACCGACGCACTCCTAGTGAGCACCGCACGCTGCAAGGACTGTCACCTCCATCTTCCATCGATCCATCCTCATAGCAGAATTGATGCACCGACCTTGCCAGGCCTCTCTGCCATCGACGCCACCATGACGCCAGACAACTTTCTCCTCCTGCGCGAGTCCATCTCCCCGCATCGGACGCCGAGTCTCCACTACGCCATGCCACCGAGATCCACCGCCAACAATATGTAAGATGAAGCATCGCTCCACCAAATAAGCCTTCCACTGGTCCCTCGGTCCATGTACACCTCCACGAATGACGCCCCCAAGAGAGAAACGACACCATAGCGCCGATATCATCTAATCTACTGATCTAGGATTTCCCCCGAAGGTAGCATAGTGTGGCCTTGAACTTCTCCATGACGATGCCTTCAAGAAGGGAACGACGCAGACAGTGCTACCACCGCCGGCCTTGACAGATAGACGAGAGCAGGTTTTCACCCAGATCTATTTGAAGATCCTCCCTCAAGCATCTCGTGCACGGACTGCCACCATCTCTTTCGGAGACTGGACGAAAGGCATCCAGACCGCTGCCGCCTGACCGGCCATGGCACCACAACGGTGCCTACAGCCGGCGCCGCCAGGCCCACCACGCTCGCTTGTAGATGCACACCGGAGCCGCCAGCCCGCCCAAGCCCATCTGGGCAAGACAAGACACGCGATCCCGGCAGCCGCCGCAGGCGCTTCTCCGCCGCGGGGAGGTTGCGCCTCCGCTGACGCCGCCGTCACGCACGCTGTAGGGATCCCGCCGCTCCTTGCCGCTGGATCTCCGTCGAATGATGCGCCGCCGCCGCTTGGAGAAATCGCCACCACCGCGCGAGGGATAAGGCCCCGCCACTGCCATCACAGGCCAGGCTTCGCCAGTGAGACCTCAGGTGGCGGCTGGACAAAGGAGACGAGGGGAGGGGGCATTGGGACGGCGGCGCGATCGTCCCCTGTGTCGCCTAGGGTTGGCGATGGGGGGGGGGGGCGGTGCGGGGATCCAACAACTATGCAGATTGAGAAGCAATAGTGCGGTAGGGCACGGGGGAGGTGCCCTTGTGGGACTGTAGTATATAGGATCTTAGAAATGGACTCTTTACTGATTAGTGTGGTCGGAGGGCACCGTCTAATTGTTTTTTGAACATGCCTGTCAGTTTTTTGTTGATAAACAGAATTTCATAATCATATCCCTGTTGAAATTATGTCAAACAGTCATTTATGATTTCGTTTTGGCTCGTCAAATACAGCTCCTGGCTAATTGTTTTGGCATAGCATACCAAAATTATGAAGAGCTTTCTGATTCAAAATATAATAAATTTTATTTTATTCTAAATAAAAATCGAGTTTGACCAAACCTGTAAAATAAATATATCAACAAGTACTAATAATAATTTGGTGTTTACTTGTTGATAATAATATACTATTGATATGTTTTTCTATAAAAAATTTATCAAACTTGAGCAGGTTTTATTTTTACGACAAGGCTAAAACGCCTTATATTTTGGAAGAGATCGAGGGAGGGAGTACCACACATTAGGAACGTGTTGGTCACACATATAATTGGCTGGAGAACAACTGGACCAATTTATTTAGTACTTTTTTCCCATGTGTCCTATAAAATAGTATAAATAGGGATGTAGCACTCCCATTCATGCATTAAGCTTGTAGTGAAGCGTTGGATATATTATTTCAGTTCACTCCCTCTTCAGACTTTCCAAGTTGGCTGCCATGTTAAACCTTTACTATGCTGTTGCTGACAAATGTGTAGGCTTTCCTGCTAGGAAGGGAGGTCGTGCCCACAATAGAAGCGCTGCTGCACTGCCAGTGAGCAAACGGCGTCTTGGCAGTGATACATCGGCGAGCTGCATGAAGAAGCACTTGAGCAGTTATGGTGAGTCACGGCCTTCGTACGCTGTGACAATGGATCGCAAGAATCCCATAGCCGGTTCAGCGCCATCAAATGAACCAGATGGTATCGGGATCATAGAGTTCCTTGGGGGCAAGAACTTTCTCATCACTGGTGGGACTGGATTTCTAGCAAAAGGTATAGTTTCTTTCTTCTACATCCTTGATGTTTAGCACGCAACATAGCTTTTGAGATTGATTTATATTTCTCTATTGCGCCAGTTATTATTGAGAAAATCTTGAGGACAACTCCTGATGTCGGCAAGATATATGTGTTGATAAAGGCGAAGGACAGCAAGGCAGCACTGAAAAGGTTGCAAATCGAGGTGCGCTGATTTTTACTTAATTTATTACTACTTCTGTTCAAACTTAACTGTCGCTAAAATGAGTGAATTTACACACTAAAATGAGTCTTGATACACTCTCTGGACGGATGGAGTATTTAGTTTTTCTGCAAGGCATTAGATGAAGAGTCAAGAGTCAAAGACTCGATAGTCGAGACTACTCCCTCTGGTCATAAACATAAGATGTTTTGGAATGTCAATATGGACTACTTATGGACTGAAATGAGTGAATAAATACACTAAAACGTGTTCATATACATCTGAGTTAGAGGAAAATTAGAACATCTTGTTTTTGTGAACGGAGGGAGTAGTTTTCAATCTTGATCCAATTGATATATGCACGCAGATAGTTGGCACAGAACTTTTCAAATGCTTAGAGCAACTCCATGGGAAAGACTACCGCCATTTTTTAGCAAGAAAACTGGTTACTGTAGTAGGCAACGTGAGAGAAGCCAACATGGGCATTGCGCCTGAGCTAGCTGATGAGATTGTAAAAACAGTGGACATCATCATCAACAGTGCAGCGAATACGACATTCGATGAGAGGTTTGTCAGACATGTTTTGTATGTTGCTCCAAACATTCATGTTTGACAATCACTAGCAATTATAAATTTCAGGTACGATATTGCTATGGATGTCAACACCATGGGACCATTCCGGTTAATGAGTTTTGCGCGTAGATTTTCAAAGCTGAAGCTATTCTTGCATGTATCAACAGGTCAGAATGCCAACTGAAAGATGTTGTGGTGAAAAGTTTGATTTTAGAGCCAGAAAACGGAGGGCATAAGCCCACACCTTAATCTTTAGTTGAAAAGTGAAAAATGCTATCCATAGTTCGGTACAAATTAAAACTCCAAAGCTTATTAATGCATTGATGAACTTATTAGACCATTGTGTCTGAATGTTCTCCATATGCGCCTATCAATAATCAGCATATGTGAACGGGAGGAGGCAAGGCGTGGTGCTAGAGAAGCCATTTAGCTTGGGAGACACCATCACGAAGGAATTAGGTTACTCAGATTCTTCAGGACTTCAGAACACTGTGCTTGATATAGAGGCAGAGATCAAGCTTGCTTTTTGCTCCAGACATAACTCGAACGACGCAGCATCTTTCTCTCAAGAAATGAAGGATTTAGGCATTGAGAGGTGACGCCACGTCTTTCTTGGAGTATATATATAATTAGTAGTTCATTAATGATAGCCCAAACATGCAACATCACAAGCATAATGAAGCAACTGATTTTTTGCCTGGCACGGCAGGGCAAAACTCCATGGCTGGCAGGACACCTACGTTTTCACCAAGGCCATGGGGGAGATGGTCCTCGACAGCATGCGAGGAGAGATACCAGTGGTGACGATAAGGCCAAGCATTATCGAAGGCACTTGTAGCGAGCCCATCCCAGGTTGGATAGAGGGAATCAGGTATGGACAATTGTGGTGTCCTTTCTGTCAGTTATATATATGTCCACTAATAAAACTCTAAAATTTCCTCACCCACCTAATAGTTCGTTCTATGGTCGACCTCCACTTGTTTGACAAATAAAACCCAGGATGCTTGATCCGATTATGCTGTACTACGCTAAAGGCCGGCTCAGCGGCTTCCCTGCCGACGGTGACGGTGTCGTTGACGTGGTAATTATGTACTAGCTTGGCATAATATAATATGGCGGTTGTTTCAGCTGGTAATTAATGGCGATGACGATTGAAATGGATCTCTTCTCCCTCCGTAAGGTTCCGGCGGACATGGTGGCGAACGCGACCCTGGCAGCGGTAGCAAAGCACGCTCAGGCCATAGGGGCGGCACAGGAGATGCACATCTACCATGTGGGATCATCGACGGCGAACCCGCTGATTTGGCGCAGCATGTTCACCTTCTTTTTCCAGCACTTCACGAGGTACCCCTTCAACCTGGCGTCGGGACAGCCAATCAAGGTGGCGCCGATGAGGCTCTTCGGCAGCATGCTGCAGTTCAACAGCAACTTGGAGAGGGACATGCTGCTCTGGGGCGCCGGCGAGACGCTCTCGCCTCGGGCACGGATGCTTTTCAGCAAGTACGCCGAGAAGATCATCCACCTCGCCCGCATGTACCAACCCTACGGCTTCTATGGTTGCAGGTTGATCTGCATTGGAGAAACCATGCATGTATGAGTGCGTGCTCAATGGCCTAGACAAACTAATAATGGAGGCCTATGCTGGCATGCAGGTTTGACAACGCCAACACCGAGGCGCTCTTCGCAGAGATGTCGGTGGAGGAGAAGGCGCAGTTCCACTTCGACGTCCGGAGCATCGAGTGGAAAGATTACTTCACCAATGTGCACATCCCAGGGTTCCTGAAGCACGTCATGAAGGGGAGGGGCGGTTCCTCCATTGTTGGAAATAAATAACACATCCATGTAGCGATCTATGTGTTTGCCTTTGCCAACCGGTCGATGTAACAATTCTCTCCCATCCTTATCATCGATTAAGACACACAACCTTCATTCATATATGTTGTTCTTGATCTTACATACACAGCTTTCATTTACATACATTATTCACAACTAAAATTGCCGCGGATGCCGAGTTCCCATTGTTTTTTGAGTTTCTTTTGACGGGAGCTCGTCCTGTTTGCTGAGTAAGGAGAGAACTCAATAGGTAAATAGAAAACTAGACAAAATGTAACAAGTTTCCTAGTGTCGAGGAAAGTGGGCTCACCAAAACATAGAAACTCGGCCAAGTATAATCTTTGCTCGGCAGTCGAGCCCCACCAACAGGCAACCACCGGCTACGTTTTTTTAGAACGAAGGCTCAAGAAGAGCCCGACTTTAAATTAACAAAGCCATCAACCGGCCAGGATTACAGGACTGCCACTTACAACAAGAAAAGCAAGAGCGGAAATAAAGATACATTGTGCTAAGTAGAACAACTCGAAGACATAGAATGACATCGAACACCACTAAGCCGAAACCAGCTAACCTACTAAGGCTATGGGAGGAAGGCACCACCGTGCATGTTTTGTGTCACCGATTGCCATCAGAAGGAAAACAGGGGCAACACATGACCTGACTCCGCCTCCGCAAAGGGCCCCTACCCTTTCACCCGGGCTCGACGGGTGCCGCACCGGCGGCCTGCGGAGTGGTTCACCCTAAAACCCAGATCAGCATTCCCAAGAAACCGAAGGAGAGGCACCAGGAACAAACCCACACGAAATGGGGAGCCGAACACCCAGTCACCGTTGCCGGCAGCAGCAAGGCAGAGCAACGGACGAGAGTTGTCGAGACGAAGGCGGTGAAAACCCCGGAGAAGGCCAAGAGTATGCAGCACCACGCATCGGTCAAGGATAGGATGCACCATAGCCCATGGCACGAGAGAGGGACCCCGATCCCCTCGCACCAGCGGCTGAAGCCCTCCACACCTAGACCCGAGCAAGTTGCCGAAGATGAAGATCAGGCCAATACAATCCGTCGTCGAACCACCACCGACTCCACCACCACTTGAGCACTTCCCTGACGACGCCTTCAGGAAGGTTCACGCCACCAAGGTGCCGTCGTCTCCATGAAACGAGGAACTGAGGCTTTCACCTGAGCTGCTGGGTGGGGTGGGAGGTGCAGGAAGCCCACCGAAGCCTTCAGCAAGGAGAACGACGCCCAAAGGCGACATCTTCAGTGTGGCCGCCGCGCCGGCCAGGGGTTTCCCCCGGATCCGCACGAAACCACCAGATCCTCACACCCGGCATCCAGAAACGGCGGCCGGAGCCACCAGGGACAGGGGGCGGCACGGATCGGAGCAGATCGAGGATGAGACGCCGATTCTCCAAGGTACAGCCGGCCTATGAGGAGCTGCTGCAGCCGCCGACACCTGCCGTCTCCATGCCGCCCGCACGACTGGGGAGGCAACCCACCTGCACCCCGCGGCGCCGCCCGTCGCACAGGCCACGCCGCTGGCCGCCGCCCCGGATGCCGAGGCTCTCCACGCAAAGTGGATCCGCCAAAGTCCCCGCCGCCACCTTCATGGGTGCCGAGCGGCCGCGCCGCTGGCCACCTCTGGCGGCGGCGGAGGGAGGGAGGGGGCGGGGGGACTAGGTGGCGGTGGCTAGGGTTGGCCCCCGAGTCGCCTCGGAGGAGACGACGCGGGGGGGGGGGGGGGGGGGGGGGTTCGACTGATTGCTCCGGATCTTAGGATCAACCACCGACTACGTGACGGCGGCCTGCCTTTGCCGAATCTATATCTATATCTTTACCTACTAATAAACCAGTTATCGCTTCCGGTCGTCCGTCATCGGCCTTTTTGCAAAAAAGTCCCCCCGTTTATGAGAAATTAACCCGCAGTCCTCGTCATAAGTCAGGCGGAACCGGTACGGAGGAGAGAAAAAGAAAAAAAAATAGCCCAACCGCCCGCACCACCCTGCCTCCTCGATCCCATCTCCACCTCCAGCCCGCCGCCACCTCCTGCCCCGCTCCACCTCACCGTGCGCCACCCGCCGCCGCCGCCACCTCCTGCCCGCCCCGCCCCGCGACCCCTGCCGCCGCCACCTCCCACCCGCCCCGCCGCGCGCCGCCCCTCTTCTCCATCTCTCCCTCTCCATCTCCCTCCTCCCTCCCTGTTCCGCCCCACCCCTACTCCCCGCAGACTCAACCATGGTGGTCAACACGGGGACGTGAGCACGCACGGGTGGCATTGGTGGATGAGGTGATGACGCTTCTCCCTATTGGCTACAGAGAGAGATGTAGGGTCAAATTTGATTTGTTTGTGTTTCGGTAATTGGCCAAAGTGACAATGATATCCCACTGCTGATGCCAGAGGTTGTGACATTTATTTTATGATGGAGCGCAAGTAGCACAAGTTAATCATGTGCACTTCCCATTATTGAATATCAGCTTCAATGTTCTTGATTTCTTACTTGAGTTGTTACTCATTACTTTTTTAATCAGGGTACAGTAGTCAATGCATCGCTACTTCCATGTATACAGTGGAAGTAATTGTGTACACATTTGCATTCTTCCAAATTGCACTTTACATGGGGTAAATGATCATGTTGGTCTCTACGCTGCAGATATGCCAAACTAAAGGAGGCGGCTAGAGGAAGCATTGGAGGCCAAGTTCAGCAGCAACGGTCAGCTGTCGTCAGTGGCCGGCCGGCGACATTTGCGAAGAAATGAAGGTGGCCGGAGACCGACAACAGGGGAATGTCGAACTAGCCAAGCTACCATCACTCCAGCATCTCCGGAGATCGTTCAGTGATGTCCAATGCATCATGTCATGGACTGGAGGCGCGGACTGCCCTGCGCAAGTAGGTTATGTGCTTGAGACGATTGAATGTCCGATAATATGATAAATCTTCAGCGAACAGCAGCTCCAAACTCCATCGCCTGATCTCAAAGATAGCTCTATTAAATCTCTTGATGGTATAACAGGACATTGGCAGGAATTCCTGATGACTGAAATTATGGCAGACATTCTTGCTGGTATATTAAATCTTGGTTTGATGGGTACTTTTCTGAAGAAACTATTGAGTCCCAGGTATTGTGATTCTCGCAAATATTCTTCAATGCTTGCATATGCCAGTGCCTGATTCCAAGTTCAATCACTGTGTATGTGAAAGTAATGTTTGTATCCATTCAGACGGATCAACTTATTTTCACGTCAGGTTTTAGGTGTTTCCCAGCTAGGCAGCGATTTCTTCTTCAGAAGACCACACCGCGGGCATTATCTTAAGTGGACCATTGACCTGCAAATTTTTCCTTTCACATGTACAGGATTATTATGTGTGGATTTTGAAAGCTATTTCTACATATTCTATGTCCTTTCAGACTAAACTGTGTGGTTACTCTGCATCGGTTTAACTGCTCAATAATTGTGCTAGAGGAGTTAGTCATAGTATGTCCAGAAATCTCTTGGAGCACTACTCCAGACAGTGGCGGACCCAGGATTGGCTGACGCCCCAGGCGAGAAACTAAGGGCTTACATCTACGGAAAAAAACTACGGTTTCAAGGCATACGAAAGTCAATGGGTGTGTTTAGGTCAGTCGACCGAGAGTTAACCAAGTCTCAGTCAAGTGACATAGTATATAACAAGGAAAAAGAAAAAAATGAAAAAATAAATTGTGTACGGATCTCCATGCAAGATCAAAGGAATACTACATCGGTTGACACATAGCGAAGTCTCAGTCCACTAAGACTGCAAAATTGAAAGTCAATCTATGTTGCATAACTAATAAGAAACCAAACATAATATTCAATGATAACATTTGTTTCATGATGGTTCAACTAATAAAGCAAAACAAATCAAAAGACAATCTGTAGCATATATATGGATGATCCGAAAGATTGATATACCAAATAAAAGGATTGGTTGATCTGGGCCTCCCATGACTACATTTTCAATTGCAAAAGAAGCTAAGCCTTCCATCAAATTTTTACTCATCTTGAGTTGAAGGACCCGTTGCCGTACCCGTGGTTCAAACTTGAAAAAAAGAATTCAACGTATTGTTTCTTTTACTTGTCTTGCCTTCCTCAATGTCTAAATCGGTTTCCACATCTAACAAATTGTGGCATCAAGCAACAACAATGGCATCTAGAAAAGTCATCATCAAACAGTGGCAATGTGGCATCTCTAGAAACAAAAATAGTGGCATCACATGGGCATCAAACCATCAAATATCAAACCAGTACCTTTGTGTCGGGAAGCACGGCCGATTTTTGAGGACCACCTCGCCGGACGCCGGGCAGGGCAGTAGCAGGCAGCGGCGCAACCTATGAAGAAGACGGGAAGGGGGAGATGGGAGGCGCTGCCGGATGGGGGGAAGGGGGAGCCGCGGGTGCTGGGAGAGGGGGAGCCGGGTGGCGAGCGGCGCTGACGGCAGGCGCCTACGGTTCGTCCAGACTCGAGACGGCCGAGTCGGGGAACGGGGGAAGAACGGGCGGCTACGGCTGGGGTTCTGCCGTGCGAGGCAGTCGGCCTGGGCGGCTGGGCCAGTTGGCCTGGGCTGCCTGGGCTTGGAACTGGGCTGCACCCCAGGCCGAACTTGTTTTTCTTCTAGATATAGGCTGAGGAAATTCCCCACGCCCCAGGCAATGGCCTGGGCTGCCTGGGGCCCAAATCCGCCCATGACTCCAGGTAACATTGTTGTGTTGTCTTTGCTACAAAACTGTATATGTAGTCTAGAATTGGGTGTACATGTTGGTTCGGCCCATGGACGTTTTATTGGAGATTCACTTATGGACCTTGCAGTAATGTACTCCCTCAGTAAACAAATATAAGAAATTTTAGGTCACTAAATTAGTTACCTGAAATATCTTATATTAGTTTATAGAGGGAGTATTAATTTTTGTTTTGATGCATTTTAAATTAAACTTCAAAGTGTTATTTGAATTTTGAGCTGAATCTGAACCATGGTTTGCATTCAGCTATATTTCTAAAACATTGTATGAAGTCCTATTTTTAGGATGCCAAGTTTCTTCTTTCCTGTAGGAAATTTTGGCCCTATATATTCTAAATTTTTGTCATATTCTGTTTTAATGGTCGGAAAGAAACAATGTTATTTTTTATTATCAAATGGAGTCAAGTTGCTAATATGTAATTTACAAAGATGTAAGGAAGTGTTATTTTTCTGTGTCGTTGCTTATGCCTTTTATATTTAGAGGACATTATGGATGGGAACTGGCTTATGTCCAGTAATGGTAATAGAGTTGTTCCCACTGTAGATTTCCATGGTGTGTTAGAAAAGGTATGCACCAGAATTATAGGCCTTGCCCAGCTGTTAAATTTTTATATGTAGTTTCTTTTTTTCACTAGAGATATTTAGTTTGCTTATGACAATTAGAGAAGGATGATGAGGCAGACGAACGACTGAAATATTGATTAATTGTAATGATGAATGCATTTACATTTGAGTTTTCCACCACTTTTTGACTATCTCTAATAATGATGGTTAGTCTATTTTCACTTCTCGATTTTACCTACTAAATGGATTTTTGGTCTACAATTCGGTACATATAACTTTCCCCAATACCGAAAGTCAACAGTCATACTTAAATAACCATTCACAACCCTTTCTTTAACCCTTATGCTTTTTTGTTTCTATTCTACTTGGAACATAGGAAAATGCCCTTATGGACCTTTTGAGCTTTTTGTACAGTGGAAAGTTAACAAACAACCGAGCCTGCTATTCTCGTTGACATCTTAATGGATGCCGATAAATTTGAGGTTCTCTCTTGCATGAGGCATTGTAGCCAGTTTCTCACAAGCTTCCATATGACCACAGAATCTGCGCTTCTCTACCTAGACTATCCATGCTACACTTCGATGGCAGTTGAAGTTCACCATTTGATAGTTGCAACTAAGGATTTCCTTGCCAACAAATACAGTGATGTGCATAAGTGTGTGATCCCCATTGGATGGAGCCACCTTTTCTTTCCTTTTCATACAGAAGTGTACACATTGTTGAAACAAAATCATGTATGAAGTGTACTCAAGGCTTGGTTTGTATTATTTCAGGTTTTGAAATGAAGTGATGAACATGCCACTTGCTGGGATTGAAGCCATATTTTCAAGTACTGACCTACATGTGAAAAAAATGAAGATGTCTTATATCGTCTGTTGCTCAACTGGGCCTGTATGCAATACCAAAATTAGAAGAAAGACGTAAGATCTTGAGTTCTCATTTGGTTTTGCCGGTGCGCTTCAGTCATATGACTTGTGAGACACTTCAGGAGATTTTCACATGCACTGACAATGACATAGACCATGAGCAAAGCTTATCACTGGGGTACTTATGTGCAAAGCTTATCCAGTACACAAACTAGGCTAGGTGCTCTTGCAGCATGTGCAACCTCTTGGTTGCGATATGCAGAGCTAGCTTACAAGTAGAGGCATCTGAAAGTGGTTCTGTTTGAGACAGCAACGAGATGGAGGTAGTGGTCTCAACACCCATGCTGGAGACCATCTGGTGGTACGATTGCTATCAAATGTAGCTTGGTTTGTGTGTACATCTCCTAGCTTTTGTGTCTGCGTGTAGTGTTATTGGTTAATTATGATGTGTGGTTACTGATCTCAAGTCTCAATAGTATGTGAATGGGTGTAATCAGAACAAACATGTTTATCTTATTTGTGGTAGGAAATGGTGTATATTTCTTTCATCTTAGGAGACAGGCTGATGGGTCTGCTTGAACTTGCTCGGGTGGAGAAAACACAACCTAAGAGTTTTGCTTTTGATCAAATGGCTATGACTGGAGCTTCAGAACAAGTAGTTATTCAGATAGGTGTCAATGGATTTACTGAGGAAACAATCACATTGTAGGTAAATAATAAAGTTTACTGAGGAAACAGTCATGATTCAGATAAGTCGATGTCCTACACATAAAAAAATAGAGTGTCCCGAAGGATTTCTTGGGTCTAATACCAGTAGTTACTGGAGATTTTACACAAGAAATCATGGGCTGTATAAATGATTTCACTTACTGCAGTCAAACAAGTGGATGGATGGTATCCACAAATATTCTACCCACTGTAAATAAATCCAGCACTATTTTAGCCCATCATCGAGCAAGATATTTTTGAACCCTGGTTTAATGCAGTCGCTAGTAATCTATCTTCCAGGCAGCACGCCAAAGAACCATATTCTCAATTTGCACAGTAGCGTGCTTTAACATATTAGATTGTGTTTCTCCAGTTGCAACGCACGGGCAATTTTTCTAGTCTATACCTACTAATAAAGCAAGGTGCGTTTTTCAATTTTTTCATCCGTTCACCGTCGAAAAGTTTTTCTTTCTGAGGTGGTACTAAACTTTTGTGCATCTATCCGCTAGAAAAAAAAGATTAGTACAGAATTCCGTCATTGGGCCACGCGCACTGCGGCCCAACGAGGCCAGCAAATTTATTAATGCCCACAGAGTTAGGAAGGCCTTATTTGTCGCATGGACCGAAGAATAGTTGAAGTTTCGCAAGGACGCCTATGACTGGGCTGGCCCGTTTCCCCTTTTTCGTCGTTCTATTTCTATTTGTCTTTTTCTGTTCCTTTTTATTTCTCTTTTATATTTTTTCCTTTTTTCATTATTTTAATTATTCTTTATGAAGTAAAAAATTACAAAAATAATCAGAATTTCAATTTTTATTCCAATATTCAAATAATGGTCTGAATTCCAAAATTTGCTTTTGTATTGAAAAATGTTTAAAACTTTTAAAATTTCTGGTTTCAAAATTTTCTCAATATTGAAAAAATGCTGCCCTTTTTAAAAATTATTTTGTCTTCTCCAAAAATTCTTCAAGATTCTTTTATAAAAATTACATTTTATAAACTGTTCCATATTTTAAACAATTCTTGTTTTAGTGAAATGTTCAAAACTCAAAAAGAAATTGCGTCTTAAACATTTCGTAATTTTTTGAATGTTCCCTTAAAAAATTCAAAATACCAAAAATATTTTTGTTTTTGTAAAATGTAAACGTTTTCGAAATGTTGTTTGTGAATTTAAAATACTATTCATGTTTCTAAACTTGTTCGTGATTTTCTTAAGATATTGGAATTTGCAAAACTAATGTTCGCATTTTTCTAAATTGTCTGGGATTTAAAAATTGTTAATGTTTCCAAGAATATTCACCAATTCGTATTTTTTAATGTTCAAAAAAATCAAAAATATTTCTGATGTGACACTATACTATTTTTAAAATAGTTGCGATGGCCATTAGTTAGCGGTGTGCATTCGTTCTTTGCTGGTTGACTAGAAATGAAAGAAATTATGGACACGTGTCAATAAATTATGTTATTTGGCTTTAGTTTGACCAAAATTATGGGTACTTGATCTCTAAAATAATCAAAGAAAATAAACCCTAAAAAAGAAGGGACATTCATGCCTGATTATGCTCATGAAACGGGATTTATGCACTGCAATTAATAATCCACCCGGTTACGCCGTCATAGCATAGAGTGGTCGAAGCAACCATGTCCCGAAGATCACCGTGTAGCCAACAAATGAGTAGGCAGGCACAAGCCCGAGATGAAGGCTAACCCGGAGGAAAAAAGGCATGAGTTGGATGCTCGTCACCACACCGACCAACCCTATCACTATCAAGATTCTACGTGCCAAACATGTCCAGCGAGAAGAATATAACTTCTTGCTCTATCGCCTACCATTGTGGAGACCCTTTTTAGGATGACACATCAATTATTTTCCCCATTGCTTCTTGCAAAAAAATATTCCTCCCGTTGCAACGCACGGACATATGTGCTAGTTTCTACTAACGGAAAAAGGCATATCTTTTTCTATTTTTATTTTTTTTCTAAATATGGAATGGCAGGGGTTATGGCTTTGTTGAGCACATGTACAAATGAAACTCGGCAAAGCACTGAACTTTAGGTGGTGTTTGGTTCTCTAGTCTTAGGACTTTTTCTAGTCCCAACTAAAAAGTTCCTAGTCCATAAAAAGTCCCTCCCTGTTTGTTTTCAGAGACTAAAAAGTCCCTAGTCCCTTCCTAGAGGTTATTAAATGACCGTGTTGCCCCTAGTATATGGAAAAATAATAATCAAACAACACCATGGGATGGCGGGCCAATGGGTGCATGGAGGGGAATTGTTGGAAAAGTCCCAAAAAGTCCCAAAAAGACTCTCCTTGAGAGTCTTCTTCATTTAGTCCCAAATGCCTAGTTTAGTCCCTAAAAAGTCCCTCCCGTTTGGTAAAAAAGTCTCTAAGAGGGACTTTTTCTAGTCCCTACACAAAAAAGTCCCTGGAAACAAACACCCCCTCAGTATCCCAACAGCCCCATAAGAGATAGAGGCCACATGGTCGGCTTGGCTAGCCTCCTCGTCTCCCCCGGCTGCCACCGCATCATCTACACCTCCCGACTAGCCCTGTTGCCACGCCGCCGGCCTCCATCCATGTTGCCGTGCCAGAGGGCAGAGCTATTTTGTTACTAGTAACAACAGAGTATTATTTTGTTACTATCTGCTCTGTATAAGGCCCGATCTTAACTTCCTAAATTGGTACACCAGATTAATAAAGGCACACTGAACTTCGATGGCCCGAAAGAAAAGACTCCACCACCATCTTCTAAAAAAAGAAGCTACTCCACACTCCTCGCGTATTCTACTTCGGACGCGTCACCGCCCTGCCCCCGACGCGCCGCCGCCCCTAGCCCCCGACGTGTCGCCGCCCCTATCCCAACGCGCCGACGCCCCTCCCACAGCGCGCCGGCCGCGCCGCCCCTGTCTCCCAACACGCCACCACCTCCTCCCGAACACGCCGCCGCTCACCGCTCCACCCCGTCGCGGCTGGCCTCCCCACCACCACCCCCTCACCATGAAGGCTATCTCCCTGCACATCAGCCACACCTTTCGGTGCACGACAACACACTGCCTGGCCTGCCACCCCCCCTGTTGCTTTCTCGCCTCAGGTGCTGCTCCACTTTCCGGTCCTTGGCGAGCCCCTGCGTAGGCGCTTTCTCCCCCTCCTCCTTCTCCTCCTCCTCTCAGGTCTTCCCCCCTCTAACTGTGACGCCCACGATTCAATCGTGCACTAATCATGCACACAAATGTGCACAATCAACATCAGGGACTCACGGAAAGATATCACAACACAACTCTAAACACAAATTAAGTCATACAAGCTTTATATACGAGACAGGGGCCTCGAGGGCTCGAACACAAACTAGTCAACGGAAGGAACAATATCTGAGTACAGACATAAAGCAAACAAGTCTGCCTAAAGAAGGCTAACACAGACAGCAACAAGGATCGCAAAGGCAAGGCCTCCTGCCTGCAAGCCTCCTAACTACTCTTGGTCATCGGCGGCCTCCACGTAGTAGTAGGCACCCTCGGGGTAGTAGTAGTCGTCGGTGGTGGCATCTGGCTCCTAGGATCTGTCATCTGGCTCCTAAAATCATAAAATACCTCTGCAGACCCCTTAACAAAATCACTACATAAGCGACAGTTCGTTTTGTTCATTGTTTACGGATCTGCCTTAATTTGTCTAAACATTTTCTTAAATTGCATGGTCACTTTTTCAAAAAATACCAAAATATGTGTTGAATACGCTAGCACTTTTAAAAAATCATGAACTATTTTGAAATTATGTTAAAAATATAATATGTGAACAATTCTTCGAAATCATGAAAATTTTACGGTTTCCGAAATGTTTTTTGAATTCACAAGTTCTTATTATTTCTCAAATAGTTTTTCAAAATTTTCAATTTCTTAAAATTGATTTTTTGGAAATCCCGAATTAATTTAAAGAAGGAAAAAGAAAAAATGAAATGAGAAATTAAAAAACAAAATAGAAAACAGCAGGTGTGACGACCACACATGAGCCGGCCCATTCACCTCGTGCAGGGACGAGGAAGCACACTTGTTATCTAAGAGAGAAAATGGGAGAAAAAGGGATTGAACCATAGTCTCCCGAGTGGAAGAATGAGTTTGTAGCCATTGCACTGCTTGTGTGTTTGGGTTATATGAGTGTGTCAATTTATAAGAAGAAATCCGGTGGTGATTTTGAAATAATAACGAATCATTTTTCTTCACTTATGGGTGGCATAGTGGGTCATTTATGGCAACTTCGGAGGTAATTTTGGGACGGACGGACATAAACAATAATGACTTTATTATTAGGTATAGATACTAGCATTTTTTAGTTAAGAGCATATCTGGCATACATCTCATAGCCAGTTAAATACAGTCGTCGATTTGATATATAACTTTTACATATCTTGGGGAAAAAGACAAGATAATTTGGACCAAAAATTTGAAAGTTTATTCAAAGAATACCAAAAACTTTTTGATAAGTATTCAGGGTTGAATAATAAAATTGATCTAGCTTTACATAAGCTAGAGGAAGCAAAAGCAAGACAGAATATAGTTTGCAAGAATAACGATTATATTAAAGAGGAAGTGTTATCAATAAGGTGTTACCTAAGTAAAGGCAAAGAGTCACTCCCACGCACTGATACAAGACAAGATATACTTGAAATAAAAAAGTTGGTGCAAGAGGTTAAAACTTTGATTATCTCATAATTATATGACTGAATATAATCAAGCATTAAACGAAGTAGCAAAATACATGTCACCTCCTATCGGGTTCTCCGATCACGACTCCCCAAAAGAAGATTCCAAAGTAATAATAAGACAAAATAACACAATCATGCAACTATTAATTCAAGTATTAGACAAGCTAAAAAGTGTTCAAAGCAACAAAGAAATTGTGTTGTCATCATCTGGAATAGTTTCCTCTACTAGAAATATTAATTCAGAAAAATGGACTTATCTGAAGGCTTCCTTAGAAGAGACAAAACTCTCCAATTAGTAAGGCAAGATTCAAGACCTCTGGCCATGAAGCATAGATTATCATGCAAAGCTGATGATATCGATAGTATTGAAGAAGTTATAGATATACAAAGAGATCTAGAAAGATATCAGAAAGATACCCTAAGAAAAATAAAACCACAACAAGTATATCACATGGGTATGTTTGAAAGTAAGAGTGTTCTACACAGAATATCTCGAGAAGTAGAATTAAGTGTGTTAACACATCCAGTAGATTTAAGAATAGTAAGCAAAAATATTGAAAATGAGCAAAAATATTGTGGTTATAAATATGTTCATCAAGGCATGTATATCAATGTATGACAAGGAAGTAATTAGGTGCGAAGGTTTTGATAACCTTGTTAGACAGAAGATGGGAATCTGTAGACAAAGCAGCATTAGGGTTTTTGGAAGGAGGCATGAATGAAAATAGATTAATAACCTATATAGCTCCAGACCTAATGACGCCCGTAAAAGAATTTATTGAAAAAACGAGTTTTGCTTTCCAAACTAAAGGTTATGAAGATTTTGAAGGAACAAATTTCCTACTAAGCATAGAATTTATAGGAAGGCTCACTAATAGAAGTAGCTCGAGATATACAGTAAATGTGAATGACGTAATTGATAGTATGCAATCAAAAGGTATAAAGTTTATGAATCCTCTTAAAATTGGTTCTGAAGAAAGAGCTGAAGAAGAATGGAAGATAGGTGCATTAATAGAGAAGAAAGAATTAAAGCAACCTGAAAACTACAAAAGCTATCAAAATTGTGAAGGAAGTAGCAGTATTCGATTTATGAACTATAAACCTGCATCAATAGAAGATTCTGAATCTTTTATGTCGGAATCAGAAATTAATGATGATAAAAATAAAGGTATATCTGAAAGCATGGAAAAGGCTGATTTAGATGATGAAATAATTCATTGGGAAAAGAAGATAAAACATATTGAATGGGATATAGTCATTCTATGACAAAGGATTGGCCTAAAATTAGAGAAAGAGAACTATTTATCATTAGAGAAATTGCAAGGTTAAAGAAACTAAAAAATGATAAAAAGTTTGTCACTAGTAGTTCAACCATGGAAGATAAAATTATAGCATCTGCAGAAAGAAAAGCAAATGCTATTAATAATAAAAATGCTATCATTAATAATAATGATAATAATAATAATAAAGATAATAATAATAAGTTGTTAGTGAAGAAGAGCAATGGGATATTAATAATAAGTTATTATTAGAAGGTTATGAGGAGGAGGAACAATTAATAAAAGAAATGTGGTTAGAAGATGAAAGATATGATGATTTAGAACAAAATAGTGATTTCTATAACTCACTAGATGATGTGGGACTGCATAATTTAGACAATGCAATGGAAGCCATGAAAGTAGAAAATAGTGGTAAAAGAAGAAGGGGATATGGAGAATCGTCTGTAAAAAGAGAAGGAGAAAGAGAGAGAGACCTACCAGATCAGCTGGACAATGGCCTCTAGAAAAATATGACTATCAACCTACGTTTATCCCTGGACAATATAGATATATGGGTACTAAAAGAAGAGATTTTGAAAAACCAGTACAATTTCAAAATTATAAAAATGATGGCGCTATATTAAACCTAGCAGCTCATGATCCAATAGATTGGCCGAATATAATCAGCATATGGAAAGGTTTAATAGTACAAAAATATATACAAAATCAGTATAATATAGGCACTAAGGTAGAAGATATGTTAACATATCTTGAAACATTTTTAGGAGAATCTGTAAAAGTTCTATGGGAACAATGGGTAGAGTCATACCCTAGTCAATATGAAGAATTAAAAAGGGCAGGAAGTAACCCTAATAACTTTGCGAATGTTATCTCAAATATGATCATAGCAGAAGAGCCAAAATCAGGACATACCTCATTACAAAATGAAAGGTTAAGAGAAATGGAAAAATTAACATTAACTAGTTGGAAAGGTATAAAATTATTTCCCAGCATTATTTGTATAATGTAACTACTACTAAACAAGGTTTTAATGTAGGTGTAGTAGAAAGATATTTCAATAAATTGTTTGATACTCTAAGTTCCATAATATTTGAGGAGTATAAAAAAGAAACATGGGGAAACGTAGTAAATATATCCCAAGCTATAACATTTGTTTTTAAACAATTAAGAGAGGTGTGTACTAGTATTCAAGCACAAAGATCTATGAAGAAATCAGATTACAATTTTTGCAATGACATTGTCCAAATACCACTAACATATGGAGAAGAAAGGCATAGGAAAAACAAATATTATAAACCACAGAGGAGAGATAATAGAAATTTTAGAACAAAGAAAAGATATTTCTTAAGAAGGTCATACAATAGAGCCCCATTCTTGCATAAAAGAAATGTAAAAAGATATAATCCTAAGAAAACCTATGATAAAACATGCAGGTGTTTCATATGTAACTCTCCTAATCATCTAAGTAGAACTTGCCCTAATAAGGACCAGAAAATGTACTCTAGTAAATATGAAGAACAAGAGAGAGTGTTAATGAGAATATATTAGTATGTGATGATGAAATAAAAGACGACGAGTCAATATATTCAATTATAGAAACAGATGAAGTAGAAAATGAGGCTCCAGAATATGAATCAAGTGAAGATGAAATATACCTAATAGATGAATTAGCCGGTTTAAAAATTGAAATAATGAACCAAGTAGATTGTGAACATGATTGGATTAGAGAAAAAGGTGATTATAAAATAAAATGTTCTTTCTGTATATATTACCAAAGCCAAGATAATAGGTTCACATGTAGCTTGTGTTTAAAACAAGCATGTGCCTCATGTCTAAGAACCAATAATCAAAAGTGGAGACAAGAAATAGAATTAGAACCAGAAGAACGAATATTATCCAGTAGGGTTAGAAATTTAGAAAATAGAATGAATAAGCTAGAAGCAGAGTTAGAAAAACTTAAAGATGAGTTAGAAAATGGTAAGAAGGAAGACAACAATGTTGCTAAAATCATGGAATGAAAGAGCAAATGGTAATGGTAAAGGATAAAAAAGGAGACAAATTAATAAAATTGAAAGATGCAATTACTAGTTTTGGGAATAAATATATTGTTAGATTACCATTCAAAGAAGTGTTAGGAATAAGGATTCCAGTTAGGATTGTTCTTAAGCCAAATATTTCACATAAAATACTGGCACTATTAGATACTGGTTGCACTAAGAACATCATCCATAATAAATATTTTATGAGATGTCCCAAAATAGTTGAAATTATAGATGATAATAAAGCTGAAGTATCTACCGATATGTCAGGAATAAAGAAGATACATAATCAGCTAGCATATAATATTGAAGCTTACATAAATGGCACAAAATATATAATAGATGAAATTACAATAAGAGATTTGTCAGTAATAAATGATGACATGATAATAGGGTTAAGATTTTTTACAACAATCTTTACAAACCACAATCATACATGAACTGCCAGGACATTTGTTACTGCCGGCACAAGTACCACAAGGCATAGAAACTGCCGTAGAACCTGAGCAACAAAGGCATACACACTGCCGGTACATTTTAAGGCACATTATCTGCCGGGAGAACTCAAACCTGGCCCATTTACTGCCGGAACCCTGTTGGGAGCGAGACGGAACAAATATTGGGCCTGAGCGCGCGCTGGTGAGGGAAAGCGCGCGAGGTACGAAACTTTCTGGCCCAAACGAACTATAGACGCGCCGGCCCTCAACCCAGGCCGCAGCCACCCGCAAATCGACGTCCCACTCCTCGACCTCTAGAAAAAAAACTCCTACCCTCGACCAGATCTGATCCGGCGCCGGCCGCCCTCCACCCAACCATTGCCGTCGTCGCGCCCCACCACCACAGCCCTGCCGTCGGCCACCACCCCGACCAACGCCGCTATCGCCCCAACCACCCCACAACAGCGCCAGCAAGCACCGCCGCCCCCAACCGTCCCACTGCCGTCGGCCGTCCTCAACCCAGCCGCAACCGTCGTCGGCCCCCACCACTACAGCCCCGCCGTTGGCCCCTACCACGCCACCGCCCATGACTGCCCTCCACCCAACCACTGCGGTCGTCGCCCCGAACCACCCCACAGTAGCACCGCCGAGCACCCAACTGACACAGATAACCACTGCCGACGAGCCACTCCACCGGCGACCACCCTCCTCCGCTGAACGCCTTCCCTCGTGACCGCCCTATTTCGCGAGCTTCCTCCCCCGAGTAGGACTCCTCCCTAAGGTGCGTCGCCACACAGCAGAATCTCACCATTTCGGAGAGGGCGCAAAGATTGTAACGCTGTATGGCGTGCGCGACGAATCCTTGTTGCCCTCATTTTCGTTTTTTTGCTTTTGTCCTAGATGGTGTTGTTGATGCTATTACTTTTCTTAATGATCCTCATGCAGCCGATGGAGCCAGGAGTTCTTTGAATGGGATTGGTGAATGCAATAGTGTTGGTGTGTGGATTTATTATCTTATGAGAGAAGAACAAGCAGGCAAGTCGAATCAGTGGTGGTTCCGTTGGTTGCTCTGATGTAATATTTGTATTGTCTGTAGGTGAGGGTTCTGATTTAATCCTTTTGAACCTCAAAGAGGCTGTTAGCCTAAATAAATCTTTGCTCCAGGTAACCTAACTTCTATAGCTTTGGTATTTAGGCTTCTGTTGCATCAGGGGCAAACAAGTGCTATCTTGTTTGAGTTTTACTTTCCTATATTGCAGAGAGCTTGATTGTAGGACTAAACATTTTACAAAGATTTTCTCCAAACAAATAAATAGAAATATTACATGGACGCATATTGGCTATACACACTGGTACAATTAGACAGGGTTCACTTAAATATAACTGTGCTTGTTGAATTGTAATAACTGTGGCATTAGGTGAACTGTACCGTAGGCTGTGGGGATAAAAAAGGAGACAAATTAATACAACTGAAAGATGCAATTACTAGCTTTGGGAATAAATATATTGTTCGACTACCATTCAAAGAAGTGTTAGGAATAAGGATCCCAGTTAGGATTGTTCTTAAGCCAAATATTTCATATAAACTACTAGCACTATTAGATACTGGTTGCACTAAGAACATCATCCATGATAAATATTTTATGAGATGTCCCGAAATAGTTGAAACTATAGATGATAATAAAGCTGAAGTATCTACTGATATGTCAGGAATAAAGAAGATCCATAATCAGCTAGCATATAATATTGAAGCTTACATAAATGGCACAAAATATATAATAGATGAAATTACAATAAGAGATTTGTCAGTAATAAATGATGACATGATAATAGGGTTAAGATTTTTTACAGCAATCTTTACAAACCACAATCATACATGAAAAGGGGTAACATTTATCCCTTATCAAGATAATGTTCCATACATATCTGAAGTAAGAAAACAAATAAATTCCTTACAAAATGTAGAAATATCTAGTTTAGATGATGAATATGGCACAAGTTTAGATCCCCTTGAATTCTGTAAAGACGAAGAACTTAGTGAGGCCATAGAAGAATATGATATAGAAAATACATGTACAGAATGCATTGGGTTACAATCATTCTCTCCAAATTGGTATAGAGATATAAAATCTAAAAAGGATATAGATAAGATTGTGCAAACACTAGAAATCATACAAATTATTGGAGAAATACCAATGAAACATTGGGATAAGAACTCTATAGTTTGCAAAATAAATATCATAAATCCAGATTATATAATTAAGTCAGGACCAATAGAAGCTACTCCTAAAGATAGCGAAGAGTTCAAAATGCATATTGAAGAGTTATTAAAGCTAAAAGCTATAAGAGAAACCAGAAGCCCTCATCGATCTGCTGCTTTTATAGTTAGAAATCATGCTGAAGAAGTTAGAGATAAATCTAGAATGGTAATTAATTTTAAAAGGCTTAATGATAATACAGTTGATGATGCATATAATATACCTAATAAGCAGGAATGGATTAATAGAATACAAGAAAGTAAATATTTCTCTAAATTCGACTTAAAGACAGGATTTTGGCAAGTAAAAATGGCTGAAGAATCTATTCCCTGGACAACATTTACTTGTCCACAAGGCCATTACGAATGGATAGTAATGCCATTAGGCTTAAAGAATGCACCTGCACTATTTCAAAGAAAGATACAAAATATATTTAATGAGAATCAAGCATTTATATTAGTATACGTAGATGATTTGTTAGTATTCTCAAAATCATACAAAGAGCATATAGCCCATCTTGAAGTGTTCTTTCGAATGGTAGAACAAAATGGACTCATACTATCCAAAAAGAAGATGGAAATTTGCAAAGAAAAATTAAATTTCCTTGGTCATGAAATAGGAAAAGGAAAAATATATCTACAAGAACATATTGTAAAGAAAATATTAGAGTTTCCTGATAATATGAGTGATAAAAAGGTTCTACAACAGTTCTTAGGAATTGTAAACTATGCGCGAAACTATATAGAAAACTTAGCAAAGTTAGCAGGACCTTTGTACGCTAAATTAAGGGAAAATGGTCAAAAATACTTCAATTCCGAAGATATAAAATTAGTAAAGGCCATCAAGGAAAAGGTCAAGAATTTAAACCCCCTAGAATTGACTCTAGAAGACAATTATTTTATAATTGAGACAGATGCATCTAAGGTAGGATGGGGTGCGATACTAAAACAAAAGCCCAATAAATACTCTCCAAAAGCAGATGAAAAATATGCAGATATGCTTCGGGAAGTTACAAATTGAAGACGGTAAATAATATTGATAGGGAAATCCTTGCAGTTGTAAATGCAATAAATGCATTTATGCTATACCTAGGATTTAAGGAATTTACAGTGCGAACAGACTGTGAAGCCATATGTCGATATTACAATAAAATTAATAGTAAGAAAAGCTCAACCAGAAGATGGGTCTTATTTGAAGACACCATAGCTGGGACTAGTTATAAAGTTATTTTTGAGCATATTAAGGGGAAGGATAATACCTTACCTAACATATTTTCCCGTGCATCAAACTTGCAGATATGAGGAAAGGATTATTCCACACCAAGGAGGAATATATCTTCTTTGGAGAAGAAAATAGGCTGAAAGTATTTCAGCCAAATACATTCAATTTCAAGCCAAAGGCTCATATCAAGCTTGATGAAGTTCAACGCTGCATATTGGATAATTTCTAGTTCCAATATACCACCAAAAGAGAGGAAATGGGATATATGTTATCAATTCTGAATAGTTTGGCAGAATATTTTAGCGAACTAAACAAAAAATTGCCAAAGCCAGAAAAGACTCAAATACCAAAAGGAGAAACACTATATCTTATATTTGATGGAAGTAAACCTGGCATATATTTGGAATGGGAAAATATTATGATTGAAAAATTAGATGCAAAATATAAGACATGTCAAGAATACCTTCTAAAGGGGCTTGACCCTTTAGACAGTGTATACATAGATCAAGAAATGGATAAAAGATTTTAAGAATTTTCAAGAATAATAAAGAAAGAATTAAAAGAAGAAATATTAAAAGAATTAAGGCATGAAATGGAAGAAAACTTTGAAGAAATAAAGAAAGAATGTGATCAAAAATATGATTTCAATCTGTTAAATGATGATGATGATCATATTGGCATCGCAGGGCATGGGCATCAACCTGAATAAAGCGCAAATTGCCTATATTGATATTGCTATCAATTATTCGGGCGCGGAGGACCTATACCGACCCAAATATTGATAGAAATTCCAAGAATGGATATTTTAAATATTGATAAGGTATTATCAATTATATGGGCAGGGAAGACCCCCTGTAAAAAAATTGTTAAAAATTTAAGCAGCCTTGGCATGTATGTACGCATACACTGGCAAGGATTCTCGAAGGCAGAAGAAGCTCTGAAGGCTAATCGCATGAAGATCTGTATGGCCGAAGAGCAAAGACTGGTACACAAAGGCCAGCCAATTATTCACCGAGAGACAATGCCACGTGAAGAAAGCAAAGTTTCTTGAAGATTGAAGTTTTCGGCACTCTCTCTTGCACTTTTCTATATTATTAGAAGGACACGCATGTATCCTAGTAGGACATGCGTGCATACTACCGTGCACTTTTCTATATTATTAGAAGGACACACATGTACCCTAGTAGGACATGCGTACATACTACCGTGTGTAAAATAAGTGAAGGAAGGCTCCCGAAGGCCTCCCTCGCGGCTATAAAAGTAGACGCTGGGCTCAAGAACGATACAAAGACAAGAGAACACGAAGCACTCAGAGCATCGAGACCCTCCACCAGAGCAACGTTTCCTTCATAGTTTAGCCACCACCACTCTTAGTAGAATAGCCAAGAAGGCGCTTCGATCGCCAAGAGTTTGAAGGTAATTTCCTAGTTGTGTGTAACCCTTCGTGGCCTCCCAAAAGGGAAAACCATATGTAAATTATGTTGTGGAAATGATGAAGTTTCTTGGTCTCACTTAGTATTTTTATTTATGAATTTATGGGACAAGTTCTTATGCTAAGGATCCTATAGGAGAAACCTCTGCATGTGTAGTTCTCTGTGTAGCCCAGAGTGGCGTTTGAATGAGAACCTTGTGGCCGTAGAGAAGTGTTCCTTTGGGTGGAACTGCCTAGGAAGACGATAGGAATTTACCCCATAAATTTGCAATTAAAACTGCTAAGTGAACGTAATTAGCTACATCTGATACAACATAATGATAAATATGGTGAGTACTGAGTAGGATTTTACACCACTTCGTACATCATCGGTCGAATTGTTAGCCTCGCCAGCTCAGAATAGATTCTGTATCAAATAAATTATCAAGTTAGAACATGAAGGTAATCATATTGAATTAAATATTACTGTGAATAGTGAAGTACTATTCCAAATAGTGTACTAATAGTAAACACTATTGTGAATAGTGCCCTACCTATTGAACAGTAAATACTATTCAGGATAAAAAGCATATCTGTCTACCACTTTCACCTAATCCCATATTAGCCTAATCAAAATCTGACCTAATATTTAGTTAAGATAAAAAAGGTTCCCTATATTGTTATATATAGTAGCACTATTCTAATCCCAGGATCAGAATAACTATTTGGATCATGGCACACCATATATAGACGGCGACCAGTTGTTCCAAAACTCCCGAAACTTTGCACATCAGAGAAAATCCCAAAATTGAGCCGCCACCTCCGCCGCCCTCCCAAGATCGCGCCGCCACCTCCGCCATTCTCCCTGGATCGCGCCGCTACACCCCCATCCCGGATCGCCCCGCCACCACCTCATCCCTCCCCAAATCGCGCTGCCACCTTCGCCCTCCCCTGTCGCGCTGCCACCGCCGCCCACCCTCCTCTACAACGCATCCCTACTCATCGACCACCAACGCCGGCGCACATCCATCCATCCCTCTACGCCGCCGCGCCTCCCAGAACATCCAGCTTGCCTCCGACCTCGCCCAATATCTCCTCCCGGTGACGAATCCATGCCTCGTGCGCCTCCTCACTGCTCTCTCCCAGCCATGTGCACTTCCCCGGTATCTATGTCAGCCGCTGTGCCACCGCCACCTATGACGGCACTCCTGGCAGGGAACTATCGGCCACCATGGGGCGTCTGCACCAACCCCACCGTCGGCGCCCCTTCCTCCATCACCTCCCCGCTCATTATCCTGAAGTCCACCTTTGTCAACGCTGTCGTTCAAGTACTTGTTCCATTCCAAAGTCTACTTGTGAGTTTTGTTCTTCGTGACACTGACACTGCTCTCTAATTAGTTCTGTGATTAACAAGAAAAAAGTGCCTGAAGATACAGGTGACTTGTCGTATCAACACAAGGGCAGAAGAAAGTAGCGCATCTTAATTACTCACATGGAGATTGAAGGAGGAGAAAAGGTAACTAGCTATGAGCAAAACTGGGGGTGCTTCTGGTCTTCTAGATCATGAGCTCAATCATTCTCAGGCTCAGCAAGCAAAAGCATTGACCCAAGGGAGAGTAACAAGTCGATCCAGTTCTGGAGCTCAATCCCTCCTCCCGCTGGTGATTGAATTGCAGTGCGTGGTGTAGTAGAATCCCCTGTGTGGCTCGTGTCCATTACCTCGCGTGCTCCTGGTTGCTTCCTCCAACGCAAGAATGAACAGAGTGATCAGCTCGTTTTCTGCTGCTCTTCTTCTTCCACTAATTCTTTAGATTCGAAGTTCAACTTCGCGTCAGATAGAAGTCCAGTTTGATCTTACTCCACGCTCACTCTCATGTTTGTGAATTTCTCCTTGGCTTTCTCTTTGTTGAATCACAGATTCACTGGAGCGGCACATGACCTCCTAACATCAGCCAACCAGTGCGAAGCCGCGTATGGCATGTTGGGTGTGTGCATGATGTCGCTATTGGTTTCTGCTATGAGGCGAAATTAGTTGTTGTTGTTCTAAAGATTCTGTAATTTAACAGAAAACTATAAGAGAAAATAACTTGTTGCGCTACTTTATGTGTAGCATTTGGCCACCCACGTGGATGTACTTAAGTTGCTGTCCAGTGAAGAGCAGAGCAATTGCAGATAGTAGTTGCAAAAGAACAATGACAACCCATCTTGTTATCCAGCAAGCTAGCACCACCCATTTATTTTTGAATGTACTTAAGTTTTGATGTTTGCATGAACTGAACCATTAAGCTTATCTAAAATTTTGTCGATCTATTCTTCATGGATAGTACAATATTTTTTTGACTGAAATGAAGTTTCGATGTTTGCTTGAACTGAACCTTTATTGATTGTACAATTAACAACTTGTAAATTCAGTTTTAGAACCTTGAAAAAGACTGATGCCAGTGGCTGCCGCTAGACATCTCCTTTTCTCTGCCAGTGCATTTCTCTTTCTCTGATAGTGCATGCGACGTGGTTGCTTCTGTTGTTGTTTGCTGCTGGCCATTGCTAGTTGTTGTTGCTCCCACCCCGATGCCACCGTCGCTTTCTGGCTGCTATGTGGTATGCTACTGTTGTAGTTGACATGACTGCGAGAGAGATACTTCTAAGAGAGTTTAGTTGATGTTGGTGTCCGTGGTTAAAGAAAATGAGAAGAGAGAGACAGAGAGAGGTGTGTGGGGGATTTATTTCTTTCTCTCGCACTTCTTAGTGTGTGTTTTTTTTGACTTGTCGCTAGTGTGTTCCATGTACAAAGCTTAGAGTATGCTTGTTTGTTTCATGTACTATACAATTAGCAATATGAAAAAAAGATTAGTTTTCATATGTATTCCTGTCACGTGAGTTCATCAAAAAAGCATTTCATGTAGTACTCGTATGTATGTGTGTCAGGTAGCACTTGCTCGCATGTATTACTGTTTGGAAAACTAAAAAAAAAGAACCCTATGAGTTCAACTAGGAAAAAACATAAAATTCATAGAATAAAAAAAGTGCGTAAAAGCCCGGAAGTTCAACCAGAGAAACAGGAAAGGTTCAGGAATAAAAGTACAATACTTCAGTTTTAAGAAAACATGAAGTTCTAAAAAAAAGAAAAATCAATAAAAAGAAATCCATGTGCAAAAATGTACCGGAGATTTTAGAGGAAAAACTCAAAAAAAATTTGCTGGTATCTAAAACTTTGCATACTATTCCCCAAGAATTTTGAAGAATAAAAAAGATTGTATACTAAATCCTAGTAATTTGCGACCCACTTCCACGTGGCTTCGCACTCGTGTAGGAGTGGGTGGATGGAGCACGATCACGGCAATCGCTCGATCCGTCAGCGGCAAGTTCCGCCATCATTGTCGAAGTGACATAATTAAATAATAAAGCAACTTAAAAGTTCAAATTAAAAAAACTAGCGGTTCAATGTATATTCCAAAACCTAGATTTTTAGAATATTATAAAAAAGGATTTTACCCATTTCTAAAAAAATCTTAGAGTTTCAAACTTAAATAACAGTGAGGTTCGATTTTTATTACAAAACTAGGATTTTCCCTTGTTACTAAAGGAAAAGCTATGAAGTTCAAATGAAAAAATAGCACCACTCAAAATTTATAAAAATCTTGATTTTCTATTTTTTCTAGAAGAAACATAGGGGTTCAAATTTAAATAACAGAGAAGTTCAATATTTATTAGAAAACCATGAAGGTCAAATTAGAAAAACAGAGCAGTTCAAGAAAGTTTATCTAAACTGGTTTTTCCCATTTCAAATAAAAACTAGAAGTTCAAATTTTAAAAAATAGAGAAGTTCAATATTTATTACAAAGCCAAGAAGGTCTAATTGAAAAACAGATCAATTCAAAAAGTTTATTCAAAAACGGATTTCTACATTAGTAAATGAAAAAACTCTAGAAGTTCAAATTTAAATAATTGGCCGGTTCAATATTTATTGCAAAACTAGGATTTTTTTTCATTAGTAAAAGAAATTAACCAAGAACTCCAAGTTACAAAACTAGAGCGGTCCAAATTTATAAAAAGAACTCAGATTTCCATTTACGAAAGAAATAAAATCAAGAAGTTTAAATTAAAACAATAAAGGTAGTTTGATGTATTGAGAAAACCCAAAAAATATTTATGGTTCTAGGAAAAATAAAACTATGAAGTTCAATTTTTTAAAAGTTTGATGCTTACTCAAAAACATATTTTTTTTCTATGAATAAAGCAATGAAGTTCAAATTAAAATAACAGAGAAGTGCGACATTTATAAAAACTCATGTTCTTTCTCGCTACTAAAGAATAATATGTAGAAGTTCAAATTAAAATAGAGGAACAACTAAAGTCATATTTTCCTAATTATTAAAGAATGAAAAAAGGAAGCTAAAAACAAGAAGTTAGGATTTAAAAAATAGAGTAGTTAAAAATTCATAAAAACATATTATCATCATTTTGCGTTACAAATGAATAGCACCAAGAAGTCCAAATTGATAAAACTAAAAAGTTCATTTTTAAGAAGTTCACATGAAAGAAGTCCAAATTCAAAATAGAGTAGTTGAAGTATATAAAAAACACAAATTTATTGCAAGAAGTTCACGTGCACCTCTGTGCACGGTTCAGAATTTATATTGCCACACGCCCGACCTCCAATTACATGTTTTAAAATAGCAAGAAATGATGTCCGATCTTCAACTATGTGTAATTCGACGTATACACAAAAATGTGACAGAAATTCATAGTGAAAACAACGAGAAGTTCAAGTACTGCAAGGAATGCATTCCAGATGAGAATAGAAGTATGGACAAATAAAACTTAAAAGGTTTGTTGAAAGAAGTTCAAGTGCTCTGTCTGGGGAAGTTCAAAAATTCTTGTGAGAAAGGTTCACCTTGTATTTCCATGTTCGTAAACACTAAAAAGAAATTGTTTTCTTGCCTTTTAAAATAATTCTCTCAATCCACAAAGAAGTTCAGTTATTATTTGGGAGCAATTTGATTTCAAAAAGAAAATAAAAATTCAAATTATAAAAATGGAAAAAGTTCTTGTACTATATTGTTTGTTTAATATGAGAAAAAATGAATAAAAAGGCAAGGTCCAAATTTGTTGTTGTTATAAGTTCAAGTCCTCGGTCGGAGAAAGTAAAAAAAATATTTGTGAGAGAGGTTTGTACAAAAAGAATATCATTTGTGTAACACTAACGAATGAATGAGATAATTACAAATGAAAGTACGTCACAGAAGTTCAACGTGAAAACAGCACGAAGTTCAACTACTATGATGAATGAATTTCAGATGAAAAACTTCTAAAATCATCGCGAGTATGAAAAAACGATCAACACGGGAAAGTTGTGTGCTTACAGCAGCTTTCCACCGGTATATCACTTGCTCAATTCCGGTGAGTGGATGGAGAGCTACGAGCAAAAAAAATCACGTGAAAAACAGAGTGAAGTTCAGGTACATGCGCCGAGAATTTCAGGTTCTTCACGTGGTGCATTTTCGAAGAATCTGTTTCGCGATAAAGGCAGAACGAATGATCTCGCTGTTTTCGAAATTACATGAAAACGGCTAGGAATCATAGAAAACTATCAACATGGAAAACTTTCGCACTTTCCGTAGCTTTTCAGAGGTATATTATTTGCCTCATTCCGATAAAGTTTGTAGAAATTACGGGGAAATACGTGTTTATCCATTTTCCAAATTAACTTAAAGACATAAGGAATTGGGAGAAACAATATATACAAATTTTTTTCGCATTTGTTCAAGGTTTCCAACGCAATATCATTTACTGCATTCGGACGTACCATTAAAAAATTAGCTTGAAAATACGAATTCGGTGGAACTTGTATAGTTTTTTAAATTACTTTTAAACCGTTTAAAATTAGGAAAAACTTTAACATGAAAAAGTAGCGCATTTTCATAAGCTTTCCAACTCCATATTATTTGCCTCAATTGGATTAGCCGTTTAGAAATGGCATCTAAAATACGAACTCTGTTGTTCCGTTTGCGAAATTCTACGATTTTCCAAATTACTCTTTATCCATAGGGAATTAGAGAAAACTTTCAACATATGGAAGGAGCGGTTTTGCAGTAGCTTTCCGACACCATATTATTTGCCTCATTCCGATAAACAGTTTAGAAATGCGATCGAAAATACGATTCACGTTTTTTGTTTGAAGAAAAAACGGTTTTCAAAACTGCTCTTAAACGGCTTACATTTTGCCAGAAATTTAACTTGGGTCATGATACTGGTGTCCATAGCTTTCCAACGGTATATCGCAAGCCCCATTTGAACAATATTGACGGAAGTTCAATCTAACACTAGGAAAAGTTCAGGTCGAACAACTCAGGTAGTAAAATTACAAACAAAACCATTTATTTAAGACCCAGGGTGAAGAATACCTCATTCCTCACCCTGGTCGATCGACCAAGTCAGACCCTGTGCATCTGACCAGACGACCGTTCTGCCGACCGGAAAGCAAATCCCACTATCCCTCGCCATAAGATTACAACGGGGTCGAGGTAGTTTTACGAGTCTCCATGCCTGCCCACCTCCTCGTCCTTTTCTAATCTATTGTAGACGTGTTTTTTCAGAGAAAGAAGAATCTGCGAACGATTTTGAGACTACCGACGGCGAAAGGCGGCGTGGTGTTGAGCGGGATGGTTTGAAGGCAAGTCATCGGTTGGCTAGCTGGTGGGCTCGAAGTTGTGTTGGTTGCTGGGAAGGTGGGGTGGCGTGATGTCTGGCAGCTCCTAGGTCTTTGGCAGTGCTGTGGTTTGTGATAACAATGGATCTTTGGGCTGTGATCACAGTGAAACTACTAGGAGTGGTCGTGCATGGACGTCCTCGGCCTCAAAGCGCTCACCTCGATCGTCCTCCTGGGCAAAGCGTTCGCGAGCAGGCTGCCGACGGCGCTGGTGTCCATCCCCGACAACTGCGGCAAGCTCCGGAAGATCAAGTTCGCCTCAGCTCGCTAGGGAAAATGCGGTCAGCCCAACGGCTGCTTTGCGGGCTTTTCTGCAGGACGACGCAGCGGTGTAGCGGGACGTCCCGTCCATGGTCCACCTTGCAAACTGATGCATAGTCTGCTTCTGATTGTTGTGTGTTCTGATTGAACTTTGGCTGGGTGTGTGAGCGGCTGAACGCATGGGAGGAGGTGAGCATCTCCAATTCTAATAATTCTTGTTCCAAATTTCCATTAGGAAAGATGCAGTTAATTACCAGATTTGGTGTGTTGTGATGTGAGTGTTACCTGGGAGTTGATGATGTTTGTTATTTTGCGAGCTTTCATATATACGACCAACAAAGCCAGGGGTTTTACAGCAGTTTTTGGGGACAAGTAGAAAATAACGAAGGGAGGGGATAAGCACCTATGCTTCTGGAACTATTTTTCGATATGATGGTTCAACAGCGATTCGATGTGTAAGTTGTGGGGTCAGCCGACCCCACAACTTTTTTGCGAAATAGCCTACTGTTCATTTATTGTTCATCCTGAACAAAGATATTTAAAAAAAATCCATTGACCCCACAAACTTATGAGGCTGGCACCGCCACTGTGATGGTTGTTAGTGTGTGTGCTGGGAGGGCCATGAGGTTCTCAGCAGTAGCAGCGATGCCTCTCGATTTGACTACAAGATCCAGGCAGATTGCTTGATCACTGACCGTATGATCCATGCCTCTTCTAGCCAGAATTTTAGTAAGCTGCAAAAATAAACAATAGAAATGGTAAAGAAACATCAAGCATGACATTGACCTGATATGGTCCAGATTGTATCCAAGTTTTGATCAAGTTCTACCCTGGATATCCTTCCATGGTCTAGCTGTGTTTTGTTACAAGAGAGTTTTGAGTACTACCCACATGGTTATTTGGAGGTTGAGGAGCTTTAAAAATGTACTTCTTTGTCATGTGCATATACCTCTCAAATTTTGTAATGACAACTGAAAGATTATGTCTTCAGTTTGATCTGCATGATAATGCTACTTGTCTTATACAGATAAAAGAAATCTATGTGTATATCAGGTACTTGTAGTATTTATCTTGAGTGATAGTTTTCTTTTCAACTAGGAAATTTGGTACTTAGTTGCCTTGTTTTCTGGCTGGGTTGGTGTGCTCAGAATATCTTTTTTCTACAAAATTTTGTGACTTAGGGAGATTTTAATGGTTAGTCCCACAATTTTGTTTTCTTACTCCAATTATCTGTTTTTTGATTTCCTATTTGAAACTGATGAGCATCCATATTACTAAAGCTTCACAATCCAGTGAAGAATGGATGCATCAACTCTCATCTCTTTCAGCAAATGAGGAATTGTCCCATCTTTGTTTTAATTTTCCATTTTAGGTATTATGCATGTACTTCCTTACAAATTTAAAATTAGGATCCTTTTTCCAACTTCAAAATAGATACTATATGCGGCTAAACATTTGTCCAAATGACTAACATGTATGTAGCTTCTTCTTTCTTTTCAACACTATAAATGTTGGGGAACGTAGTAATTTCAAAAAAAAATCCTACGCACACGCAGGATCATGGTGATGCATAGCAACGAGAGGGGAGAGTGTTTTCTACGTACCCTCGTAGACCGTTCACGTAAGCGTTATATCAACGCGGTTGATGTAGTCGTACGTCTTCACGATCCGACCGATCCAAGTACCAAAACCATGGCACCTCCGAGTTGTACACACATTCGGCTCGGCGACGTCCTCGTCTTCTTGATCCAGCAAGAGGGGCGAAGTAGTAGATGAGTTCCGGCAGCACGACGGTGTGGTGACGGTGTTGGTGAAGAACAATCTCCGCAGGGCTTCGCCTAAGCACTACGAAAACTATGATGGAGGATAAACTAGAGGAGACGGGGTAGCCGGCACACGGCTTGGTGTTTCTTGATGTCCCTTGGGTGCTAGCCCTGCCCCTCTATTTATATGTTGAGCCTTGGGGTCGAAACTTGGAGTAAAAGCCTCCACAAAGTCGGTTTCACCCGAAAGGCAAGAGTCCTTCTCGGACTCCAGGGCCAGACGCCGGGAACCCTGGCGTCTAGCCCCTGGACTCCGCAAAACTTCCTTTTGCGCTGTCCAAAAACCTCGTGGGCTTTCCCCTTTCGCCCAGATAAAGTGTTCTCGTGCCCAAACATTTCGAGAAACATCAGGAACCCCTTCCAGTGAATTCCGGAACCCTTTCGGAGATCAAACACTACTATACACATATAAATCTTTACTTCCGGACCATTCTGGAGTTCCTCGTCATATCTGTGATCTCATCCGAAACTCCGAACAACATTTGGTCACCAACATACATAACTCATAGTACTATATCGTCAATGAACTTTAAGCGTGCGGATCCTACGGGTTCGAGAACTATGTAGACATGACCGAGACACCTCTCTGGTCAATAACCAATAGCGGGACCTGGATGCCCATATTGGCTCCTACATATTCTGCAAAGTTCGTTATCGGTCAGACCGCATAACAACATACATTGTTCCCTTTGTCATCGGTGTGTTACTTGCCCGAGATTCGATCGTCGGTATCTCAATACCTAGTTCATCTCATTACCGGCAAGTCTCTTTACTCATTCCGTAATACATCATCCCGCAACTAACTCATTAGTTGCAATGCTTGCAAGGCTTATAGTGATGTGCATTACCGAGTGGGCCCAGAGATACTTCTCCGACAATCGGAGTGACAAATCATAATCTCGAAATACGCCAACCCAACAAGTACCTTTGGAGACACCTGTAGAGCACCTTTATAATCACACAGTTACGTTGTGACGTTTGGCAGCAAACAAAGTGTTCCTCCGGTAAATGGGAGTTGCATAATCTCATAGTCATAGGAACATATATAAGTCATGAAGAAAGCAATAGCAACAAACTAAACGAGCAAGTGCTAAGCTAACGGAATGGGTCATGTCAATCACATCATTCTCCTAATGATGTGATCCCGTTAATCAAATGACAACTCATGTCAATGGCTAGGAAACATAACCATCTTTGATCAACGAGCTAGTCAAGTAGAGGCATACTAGTGACACTATGTTTGTCTATGTATTCACACAAGTATTATGTTTCCGGTTAATACAATTCTAGCATGAATAATAAACATTTATCATGATATAAGGAAATAAATAATAACTTTATTATTGCCTCTAGGGCATATTTCCTTCAGTCTCCCACTTGCACTAGAGTCAATAATCTAGATTACACAGTAATGATTCTAACACCCATGGATTCTAGGTGCTGATCATGTTTTGCTCGTGGAAGAGGCTTAGTCAACGGGTCTGCAACATTCAGATCTGTATGTATCTTGCAAATTTCTATGTCTCCCACCTGGACTAGATCCCGGATGGAATTGAAGCATCTCTTGATGTGCTTGGTTCTCTTGAGAAATCTGGATTCCTTCGCCAAGGCAATTGCACCAGTATTGTCACAAAAGATTTTCATTGGACCCGATGCACTAGGTATGACACCTAGATCGGATATGAACTCCTTCATCCAGACTCCTTCATTTGCTGCTTCCGAAGCAGCTATGTACTCCGATTCACACGTAGATCCCGCCACGATGCTTTGTTTAGAACTGCACCAACTGACAGCTCCACCGTTCAATATAAATACATATCCGGTTTGCGATTTAGAATCGTCTAGATCAGTGTCAAAGCTTGCATCGACGTAACCATTTACGACTAGCTCTTTATCACCTCCATAAACGAGAAACATATCCTTAGTACTTTTCAGGTATTTCAGGATGTTCTTGACCTCTATCCAGTGATCCACTCCTGGATTACTTTGGTACCTCCCTGCTAAACTTATAGCAAGGCACACATCAGGTCTGGTACACAGCATTGCATACATGATAGAGCCTATGGTTGAAGCATAGGGAACATCTTTCATCTTCTCTCTATCTTCTGTAGTGGTCGGGCATTGAGTCTTACTCAACTTCACACCTTGTAACACAGGCAAGAACCCTTTCTTTGCTTGATCCATTTTGAACTTCTTCAAAACTTTGTCAAGGTATGTGCTTTGTGAAAGTCCAATTAAGCGCCTTGATCTATCTCTATATATCTTGATGCCCAATATATAAGCAGCTTCACCGAGGTCTTTCATTGAAAAACTCTTATTCAAGTATCCCTTTATGATATCCAGAAATTCTATATCATTTCCAATCAACAATATGTCATCCACATATAATATCAGAAATGCTACAGAGCTCCCACTCACTTTCTTGTAAATACAGGCTTCTCCAAAAGTCTGTACAAAACCAAATGCTTTGATCACACTATCAAAGCGTTTATTCCAACTACGAGAGGCTTGCACCAGTCCATAAATGGATCGCTGGAGCTTGCATACTTTGTTAGCTCCCTTTGGATCAAAAAAATCTTCTGGTTGCATCATATACAACTCTTCTTCCAGAAATCCATTCAGGAATGCAGTTTTGGCATCCATTTGCCAAATTTCATAATCATAAAACGCGGAAATTGCTAACATGATTCGGGAAGACTTAAGCATCGCTATGGGTGAGAAAGTCTCATCGTAGTCAGTCCCTTGAACTTGTCGAAAACCTTTTGCAACAAGTCGAGCTTTTATAGACAGTAACATTACCGTCAGCTTCAGTCTTCTTCTTGAAGATCCATTTATTTTCAATGGCTTGCCGATCAACGGGCAAGTCAACCAAAGTCCACACTTTGTTCTCATACATGGATCCCATCTCAGATTTCATGGCCTCGAGCCATTTTGCGGAATCTGGGCTCACCATCGCTTCGTCATAGTTCGTAGGTTCGTCATGGTCTAGTAACATAACCTCCAGAACTGTATTACCGTACCACTCTGGTGCGGATCTTACTCTGGTTGACCTACGAGGTTCAGCAACAACTTGATCTGAAGTTCCATGATCATCATCATTAACTTCCTCACTAATTGGTGTAGGCGTCACAGGAACCGGTTTCTGTGATGAACTACTATCCAATAAGGGAGCAGGTAGAGTTACCTCATCAAGTTCTACTTTCCTCCCACTCACTTCTTTCGAGAGAAACTCCTCTCGAAAGGATCCATTCTTAGCAACGAATGTCTTTCCTTCGGATCTGTGATAGAAGGTGTACCCAACAGTCTCCTTTGGGTATCCTATGAAGACATGTTTCTTCGATTTGGGTTCGAGCTTATCAGCTTGAAGCTTTTTCACATAAGCATCGCATCCCCAAACTTTAAGAAACGACAACTTTGGTTTCTTGCCAAACCACAGTTCATAAGGCGTCGTCTCAACGGATTTCGATGGTGCCCTATTTAACGTGAATGCAGCCGTCTCTAAAGCATAACCACAAAACGATAGCGGTAAATCAGCAAGACAAATCATAGATCGCACCATATCTAGTAAAGTACGATTACGACGTTCGGACACACCATTACGCTGTGGTGTTCCGGGTGGCCTGAGTTGCGAAACTATTCCGCATTGTTTCAAATGTAGACCAAACTCGTAACTCAAATATTCTCCTCCACGATCAGATTGTAGAAACTTTATTTCCTTGTTACGATGACTTTCAACTTCACTCTGAAATTCTTTGAACTTTTCAAACGTTTCAGACTTATGTTTCATTAATTAGATATACCCATATATGCTCAAATCATCTATGAAGGTGAGAAAATAACGATATCCGCCACGAGCCTCAACATTCATCGGACCACATACATCTGTATGTATGATTTCCAACAAATCTGTTGCTCTCTCCATAGTTCCGGAGAACAGAGTGTTAGTCATCTTGGCCATGAGGCACGGTTCGCAAGTACCAAGTGATTCATAATCAAGTGGTTCCAAAAGACCATTAGTATGGAGTTTCTTCATGCACTTTATACCGATATGACCTAAACAGCAGTGCCACAAATAAGTTGCACTATCATTATCAACTCTGCATCTTTTGGCTTCAACATTATGAATATGTGTATCACTACTATCGAGATTCATCAAAAATAGACCACTCTTCAAGGGTGCATGACCATAAAAGATATTACTCATATAAATAGAACAACCATCATTCTCTGATTTAAATGAATAACCGTCTCGCATCAAACAAGATCCAGATATAATGTTCATGCTCAACGCTGGCACTAAATAACAATTATTTAGGTCTAATACTAATCCCGAAGGTAGATGTAGAGGTAGCGTGCCGACCGCGATCACATCGACTTTGGAACCATTTCCCACGCGCATCGTCACCTCGTCCTTAGCCAGTGTTCGCTTAATCCATAGTCCATGTTTCGAGTTGCCAATATTAGCAACAGAACCAGTATCAAATACCCAGGTGCTACTGTGAGCTCTAGTAAGTTACACATCAATAACATGTATATCACATATACCTTTGTTCACCTTGCCATCCTTCTTATCCGCCAAATACTGGGGGCAGTTCCGCTTCCAATGACCAGTCTGCTTGCAGTAGAAGCACTCAGTTTCAGGCTTAGGTCTAGACTTGGGTTTCTTCTCTTGAGCAGCAACTTGCTTGCTGTTCTTCTTGAAGTTCCCCTTCTTCTTCCATTTGCCCTTTTTCTTGAAACTGGTGGTCTTATTGACCATCAACACTTGATGCTCCTTCTTGATTTCTACCTTTGCAGCCTTTAGCATTGCGAAGAGCTCGGGAATCGTCTTATCCATCCCTTGCATATTATAGTTCATCACGGAGCTCTTGTAGCTTGGTGGCAGTGATTGGACAATTCCGTCAATGACGCTATCATCCGGAAGATTAACTCCCAGTTGAATCAAGTGATTATTGTACCCGGACATCTTGAGTATATGCTCACTGACAGAACTATTCTCCTCCATCTTGCAGTTGTAGAACTTACTGGAGACTTCATATCTCTCAATTCGGGCATTTGATTGAAATATTAACTTCAACTCCTGGAACATCTCATATGCTCCATGACGTTCAAAACGTCGTTGAAGTCCCGGTTCTAAGCCGTAAAGCATGGCACATTGAACTATCGAGTAGTCATCAACTTTGCTCTGCCAGACGTTCTTAACGTCCTCAGTTGCATCAGCAGCAGGCCTGGCACCCAGCGGTGCTTCCAGGGCGTAATTCTTCTATGCAGCAATGAGGATAATTCTCAAGTTACGGACCCAGTCCGTGTAATTGCTACCATCATCTTTCAACTTTGCTTTCTCAAGGAACGCATTAAAATTCAAAGGAACAACAGCACGGGACATTGATGACCCACAAGTATAGGGGATCTATCGTCGTCCTTTCGATAAGTAAGAGTGTCGAACCCAATGAGGAGTAGAAGGAAATGATAAGCGGTTTTTAGCAAGGTATTCTCTGCAAGTACTGAAATAAGTGGTAACAGATAGTTTTGTGATAAGATAAATTGTAACGAGCAACAAGTAGCAAAAGAAAATAAAGTGCAGCAAAGTGGACCAATCTTTTTTGTAGCAAAGGACAAGCCGGAACAAACTCTTATATAAGGAAAAGCGCTCCCGAGGACACATGGGAATATCGTCAAGCTAGTTTTCATCACGTTCATATGATTCGCGTTCGATACTTTGATAATTTGATATGTGGGTGGACCGGTGCTTGGGTGTTGTTCTTACTTGAACAAGCATCCCACTTATGATTAACCTCTATTGCAAGCATCCGCAACTCCAACAAAAGTATTAAGGTAAACCTAACCATAGCATGAAACATGTGGATCCAAATCAGCCCCTTACGAAGCAACGCATAAACTAGGGTTTAAGCTTCTGTCACTCTAGCAACCCATCATCTACTTATTACTTCCCAATGCCTTCCTCTAGGCCCAAATAATGGTGAAGTGTTATGTAGTTGACGTTCACATAACACCACTAGAGGCTAGAAAACATACATCTTATCAAAATATCAAACGAATACCAAATTCACATGACTACTAATAGCAAGACTTCTTCATTGTCCTCGGGAACAAACGTAATTACTCACAAAGCATATTCATGTTCATAATCAGAGGGGTAATAATGTGCATATAGGATCTGAACATATGATCTTCCACCAAATAAACCAACTAGCATCAACTACAAGGAGTAATCAACACTACTAGCAACCTACTAACACCAATCCCGGACTTTGAGACAAGAATTGGATACAAGAGATGAACTAGGGTTTGGAGATGAGATGGTGCTGGTGAAGGTGTTGATGGAGATTGCCCTCTCCCGATGAGAGGAGCGTTGGTGATGACGATGGTGATGATTTCCCCCTTCCGGAGGGAAGTATCACCGGCAGAACAGCTCTGCCGGAGCTCTAGATTGGTTCCGCCAAGGTTCCGCCTCGTGGCGGCGGAGTCTCATCCCGAAAAGTTCCTTCCGATTTTTCTTCTCATCGAAATACTTCATATAGCATAAGATGGACGTCGAGACCCACCAGGGGGCCCACGAGGTAGGGGGGCGCGCCCTAAGAGGGGGGGCGCGCCCCCCACCCTCGTGAGCAGGGTGTGGGCCCCCTGGCCTTCATCTTTGGCGAGGATTTTTCTTTATTTATTTTAAGTTGTTCCATGGAGTTTCAGGACTTTTGGAGTTGCGCAAAATAGGTCTCTAATATTTGCTCCTTTTCCAGCCCAGAATTCCAGCTGTCGGCATTCTCTCTCCTTATGTAAACCTTGTAAAATAAGAGAGAATAGCCACAAGTATTGTGACATAAAGTGAAATAACAGTCCATAATGCAATAAATATCGATATAAAAGCATGATGCAAAATGGACGTATCAACCCCCCAAGCTTACACCTCGCTTGTCCTCAAGCGAAAAGCCGATAACAATAAATATGTCCTCATGTTTAGAGGTAGAGGCGTTGATAAAAATAAAATACGGACATGATGGCATCATGACTATTCTCATAACAGCAACATATATAGATTTTGTCATATCCTTACTTATGTTCAACTGATGATCTATTCACAATGCAAAAGTATAAATCATAAACCTTATTGGGCTCCGACAAACTATAATCTCAGTCATTGAAGCAATTGCAATTTATCATAACACCGGAAAGAGTCTATGTCAGAGCTAAAAAGCAAGTCCACATACTCAACTATCATTTAGTCCTTCATAATTGCTAACACTCACGCAATACTTGTGGTTATGAAGTTTTAATCGGACACAGAGAAAGATAGGGGCTTATAGTTTTGCCCCACAACCTTTTACCTCAAGGGTAATGTCAACAATAATAATTCATGCTCCCCTATATCCAATTAGATATATATATATATCATGTTCTTTCCAACATGCTGAGCTTGCCAAAGGATAAAATGAAAAAGGAAAGGTGAAGATCACCGTGACTCTTGCATAAGGTAGAAGATAATAATAAAAGATAGGCCCTTCGCAGAGGGAAGCAGAGGTTTCCATGCGCTTTTATGGTTGGATGCACAAAATCTCAATATGAAAGAACGTCACTTTATATTGCCCCTTGTGATATGAACCTTTATTATGAAGTCCGTCGCTTTTATTACTTCCACATCACAAGATCGTATAAAGCTTATTTCTCCCACACCAATCAATCATACATATTTAGAGCAATTTTTATTTCTTTGCACCGATGACAACTTACTTGAAGGATCTTACTCAATCCATAGGTAGATAATGGTGGACTCTCATGGCAAAACTGGTTTAAGGGTATTTGGAAGCACAAGTAGTATTTCTACTTGGTGCTGAGAATTTGGATAGCATGAGGGGGAAAGGCAAGCTCAACAAGTTAGAGGATCCATGACAACATACTTTATCTCAGATATAAGAAAGACATAACTCATTACGTTGTCTTCCTTGTCCAACATCAACCCTTTAGCATGTCATATTTTAATGAGTGCTCCCAATCATAAAAGATGTCAATGATAATATATCTATATGTGAAAACCTCTCTTTCCTTATTACTTCCTATTAATTGCAATAATGACCAAAGCTATGTCTGCCAACTCCCAACAACTTTTAATCATCATACTCTTTCTATGTGAAGTCATTACTCTCAATAAGATCAATATGAACTTTTTGTTTCTTTTTATTCTTTTCTTCTTTCTTTTATTCGCCCAAGATCATGGCAAAATAATCGAGCCCTTGACTCAACACTAATCTTTATTATATATAGCTCACGGACTCAATTACAAATAGAGATCATAAAGCAAAACTCAAAACTAGATCATGCCATAAACTTTATTCTACTAGATCAAGATACTACTAATAGGATCAAATTAAGAAAAACGGTAAAGATAGGAGTTGTGATTGTGATACGATACCGGGGCACCTCCCCCAAGCTTGGCAGTTGCCAAGGGGAGTACCCATACCCATGTGATTATGTCTCCTTCTTTGTTGTCGGTGTAATATTCTTGGCGATGATTCCTCTCAGGATGCGGTTCTCCTCCTTGAGCTTATTGACTTGCTGTTTGAGGTCCATTATTTCCTTACGAAGCTTTCTTGTGACAGCTAAAGCTCCTTGCACCCAAGGGTGTTGCATAGCTGCGGGAGAACAAGTGACACTCCTCTTCATATTTTCATAAGAAAGAAATCTAACATTAGAAGGGATAACCGAGTTTGGAATAGCTGAGCTCTGTAGTTCCCCCATCGTGAACCCAGCTCGGAGGCGAGAGGTGACTTCTTGATCCTCCATGGCATCTACTCTCATCAAGTCAGCCTCCATCTCTTCCTCCGTTGTTGGCCCAAAGTGGTCAGCGTCGCTGTTTGCCCTTGGTTCTGGTGCCGGATTAGATACCCAGCTCTCCCCGATTGACTCTTGACAAGACATCTTGCTCTAATCCGCAGCAGCAACAACTCGAAAACAAAAACAGAGGATATTTGCGTGATACAGGAGTCAAAACCTTCGGGAGGTTATATAATGAATTTTTACCGACCAAAATACATATCATGCAAGAAAACGGAGTCCGGAAGGCACACGAGGTGCTCACGAGGTAGGGGGGCGCGCCCAGAGGGGTAGGGCGCGCCCACCACCCTCGTGGGGCCCTCGTGTCCTTCCCGGACTGCTACTTATTTTTCTATTTTTCTAAATATTCCAAAACGGAGAAATATTACCTTAAAAATTGTTTTGGAGTCGGTTTACTTACCGTACCACATACCTATTCCTTTTCGGAGTCTGGAACGTTACAGAAAGTGTCCCTTATGTATTCCTCCGGGGTTACGGTTTCAATAATATTGGTTTCAACATTTATGGGATTACCTGAGATATAATGTTTGATTCTTTGACCGTTTACCACCTTTGGATTTGTGCCCTCAAAGTTGTTGATTTTTATGGCACCGGAACGATAGACCTCCTCGATAACATAGGGGCCTTCCCATTTAGAGAGAAGTTTTCCTGCAAAAAATCTTAAATGAGAGTTGTATAGCAATACATAATGACCTACATTAAACTCAGGCTTTTGTATCCTTTTGTCATGCCATCTTTTAACTTTTTCTTTAAACAACTTGGCATTTTCATAAGCTTGGGTTCTCCATTCATCAAGTGAGCTAATATCAAATAACCTCTTTTCACCGGCAAGTTTGAAATCATAGTTAAGCTCTTTAATAGCCCAATATGCCTTATGTTCTAATTCGAGAGGTAAGTGACATGCTTTTCCATAAACCATTTTATATGGAGACATACCCATAGGATTTTTATATGCATTTCTATATGCCCATAATGCATCATCAAGTTTCTTAGACCAATTCTTTCTAGACCTATTAACAGTCTTTTGCAAAATTAATTTGAGCTATCTATTGCTCAACTCTACTTGACCACTAGACTGTGGGTGATAAGGAGATGCAATTCTATGATTAACATCATATTTAGCAAGCATTTTACGGAAGGCACCATGAATAAAGTGTGAACCACCATCAGTCATTAAATATCTAGGGACTCCAAACCTCGGAAAAATAACTTCTTTAAGCATTTTAATAGAAGTGTTATGATCAGCACTACTAGTTGGAATAGCTTCTACCCACTTAGTAACGTAATCAACAGCAACTAAAATATGTGTGTATCCATTAGATGCAGGAAAAGGTCCCATATAATCAAAGCCCCAAACATCAAACGGTTCAATAACAAGAGAATAATTCATAGGCATTTCCTCACGTCTACTAATATTACCAATTCTTTGACATTCATCACAAGACAAGACAAACTTATGTGCATCCTTGAAGAGAGTAGGCCAATAAAAACCAGATTGCAATACCTTATGTGCAGTTCTATCTCCAGCGTGGTGTCCTCCATAAGTCTCGGAATGACACTTGCGTAGGATCTGTTCCAGTTCATGCTCAGGTATACAACGTCTAATAACACCATCTACTCCTTCTTTATAAAGATGTGGGTCATCCCAAAAGTAAGGTCTCAAGTGATAGAAAAACTTTTTCTTTTGCTGGTATGTGAAGCTAGGTGGTATAAACTTGGCAACAATATAATTAGCATAATCAGCATACCATGGAGTACTACGAGAAGTACTTATAACATTTAATTGTTCATTAGGAAAGTTATCATCAATAGGTAGTGGGTCATCAAGAACATTCTCTAACCTAGACAAGTTGTCTGCAATGGGGTTCTCAGCTCCCTTTCTATCAACAATATGCAAATCAAATTCTTGTAGCAAGAGAACCTATCTAATAAGTCTAGGTTTAGCATCTTTCTTTTCCATAAGGTATTTAATAGCAGCATGATCAGTGTGAATAGTTACTTTAGAATCAACAATATAAGGTCTGAACTTATCACAAGCAAATACAACTGCTAAAAGCTCTTTTTCAGTAGTAGCATAATTTCTTTGAGCATTGTCTACAGTCTTACTAGCATAATGAATAACATTTAATTTCTTATCAACTCTTTGGCCTAGAACAGCACCTACAGCATAATCACTAGCATCACACATAATTTCAGAGGGTAAATTCCAATCAGGTGGCTAAACAATAGGTGCAGAGATCAGTGCTTTCTTAATTATTTCAAATGCTTCTACACAATCATCATCAAAGACAAATGGTATATCTTTTTGTGATAAATTTGTTAGAGGCCGAGAAATTTTTGAGAAGTCCTTAATGAACCTCCTGTAAAATCCGGTGTGACCAAGGAAACTTCTTATACCTTTGATGTCCTTGGGACATGGCATATTTTCAATAGCATCGACCTTGGCTTTATCAACTTCAATACCTCTTTCGGAAACTTTATGCCCCAAGATAATACCTTCATTAACCATAAAGTGGCACTTTTCCCAATTCAAGACAAGATTACTTTCGTCACATCTCTGCAAACTCGATCAAGATTGCTCAAGCAATCATCAAAAGAGGAACCATAGACAGAAAAATCGTCCATGAAAACCTCACAAATCTTTTCACAAAAGTCAGAGAATATAGCCATCATGCATCTTTGAAAGGTAGCAAGTGCATTACATAAACCAAAAGGCATACGTCTATAAGCAAAAGCACCAAAAGGGCATGTAAAAGTAGTCTTTGATTGATCTCTAGCCAACACAGGTATTTGAGAGAAACCAGAATAACCATCTAGAAAGCAATAGTGTGTATGTTTGCATAATCTTTCTAGCATTTGATCAATAAAAGGTAAGGGGTAATGATCTTTCTTAGTAGCTTTATTTAATTTGTGGAAATCAATTACCATCCTATAACCTGTGATAATTCTTTGTGGAATTAATTCATCTTTATCATTAGGAACAAAAGTAATACCTCCCTTCTTAGGGACACAATGGACAGGACTTACCCACTGACTATCAGCAACGGGATAAATTATACCTGCCTCCAGAAGCTTGAGTATTTCTTTTCTTACCACTTCTTTCATTTTAGGATTCAGACGTCGTTGAGGATCACGAACTGGTTTGGCATTTGGTTCCAAATTTATTTTATGTTGACATAGAGTGGGACTAATGCCATTAAGATCATCAAGAGTATATCCAATAGCAGCATGATGCTTCTTCAGAGTTTTCAATAATCTTTCTTCTTCATGCTCTGAAAGGTTAGCACTAATAATAACAGGATATATCTTCTTTTCATCAAGATAAGCATATTTAAGATTATCAGGCAACAATTTAAGCTCAAACACGGGATCACGCTTGGGTGGAGGAGGATCCCCTAAAATTTCAACAGGCAAATTGTGTTGCGGAATAGGTTCCTGTTTAAAGAATACTTCATCTATTTCCCTTCTTTCATTCATGAACCTATCATTTTCATGGTCAAGCAAATAGTGTTCTAAAGGATCACTAGGAGGAACGGCAATAGAAGCAAGACCAATAATCTCATCCTTACTAGGTAATTCTCCCTCACGATGTTGTTTACTAAATGTAGAGAAATTAAACTCATGAACCATATCATCCAAGCCAATAGTAACAACATTCTTTTCGCAATCTATCCTAGCATTAACAGTGTTCAAGAAGGGTCTACCAAATATAATGGGACAAAAGCTATCTTGCGGAGAAGTAAGAACAAGAAAATCAGCAGGATATTTAGTTTTCCCACACAAGACTTCAACATCTCTAACAATTCCAATTGGTGAAATAGTATCTCTATTGGCAAGTTTAATTGTGACATCAATACCTTCAAACTCAGCAGGTGCAATTTCATTCTTAATTTCTTCGTATAAAGTATGCGGTATAACACTAGCAGTCGCACCCATATCACATAAGCCATGATAACAATGATCTCCTATTTTAACAGAAATAACAGGCATGCCTATCACAGGTCTATGTTTATCTTTAGCACAAGGTTTAGCAATTCTAGCAGTTTCACCTTCGAACTGAATAACATGCCCATCAATATTATCAGACAAGAGATCTTTAACAATAGCAATATTAGGTTCTACTTTAACTTGCTCAGGAGGTGTATAAGTTCTAGTATTGCTTTTACGAACAACAGTTGAAGCTTTAGCATGATCCTTTACTCTAACAGGGAAAGGTGGTTTCTCAACATAAGAAGTAGGAACAATAGATCATTATAAGTGACAGTCTTTTCTTCAACTTTAATAGGTGCAACTACTTTTACTTCTATGGGAGGATGATATTTAAACCATTTCTCCTTAGGGAGATCAACATAAGTAGCAAAAGATTCACAGAAAGAAGCTACTATCTCAAAGTCAAGTCCATATTTAGTGCTAAACTTACGGAAAATATCGGTGTCCATAAAAGATTTAACACAATCAAACTTAGGTGTCATACCTGACTCTTTACCTTTGTCGAGGTCCCAATCTTCAGAGTTGCGTTTAATTCTATCCAATAAATTCCATCTGAATTCAATAGTCTTCATCCTAAAGGAGCCAGCACAAGAAGTATCGAGCATGGTGCGATTGTTATTAGAGAGCCGAGCATATAAATTTTGAATAATTATTTCTCTTGAGAGCTCATGATTGGGGCATGAATATAACATTGATTTAAGCCTCCCCCAAGCTTGAGCGATGCTTTCTCCTTCGTGAGGCTAGAAATTATATATATAATTGCGATCACGATGAACAAGATGCATAGGGTAATACTTTTGATGAAATTCCAATTTCAATCTTTTATAGTTCCATGATCTGATATCATCACATAGCCTATACCATATCAATGTGTCTCCTTTCAAAGATAAAGGGAAGACCTTCTTCTTAGCAACATCATCGGGTATACCTGCAAGCTTAAATAATCCACAAACTTCATCCACATATATTAAGTGCTCATCAGGATGCCTTGTTCCATCTCCTGTAAAAGGGTTAGCTAGCAGTTTTTCCATCATACCCGAAGGAAATTCAAAAGGAGTTTCATTTTCAATAGGTTCAGTAGGTTGTGGAGCAACTCTTTGCTCTACTGGACGGGGTGAAGATACCCCGAACAAGCCCCTCAGAGAATTACTTTCCATAGTAACAAGTGACAGTAAATTTCAGCACACTATATAAATTTTTCCATACCAAATTCCACCTACCAAAGGCGCTACACTCACCGGCAACGGCGCCAGAAAAGAGTCTTGATGACCCACAAGTATAGGGGATCTATCGTAGTCCTTTCGATAAGTAAGAGTGTCGAACCCAACGAGGAGTAGAAGGAAATGATAAGCGGTTTTTAGCAAGGTATTCTCTGCAAGTACTGAAATAAGTGGTAACAGATAGTTTTGTGATAAGATAAATTGCAACGAGCAACAAGTAGCAAAAGTAAATAAAGTGCAGCAAGGTGGACCAATCCTTTTTGTAGCAAAGGACAAGCCGGAACAAACTCTTATATAAGGAAAAGCGCTCCCGAGGACACATGGGAATATCGTCAAGCTAGTTTTCATCACGTTCATATGATTCGCGTTCGATACTTTGATAATTTGATATGTGGGTGGACCGCTGCTTGGGTGCTGTTCTTACTTGAACAAGCATCCCACTTATGATTAACCTCTATTGCAAGCATCCGCAACTCCAACAAAAGTATTAATGTAAACCTAACCATAGCATGAAACATGTGGATCCAAATCAGCCCCTTACCAAGCAACGCATAAACTAGGGTTTAAGCTTCTGTCACTCTAGCAACCCATCATCTACTTATTACTTCCCAATGCATGTCTTCCTCTAGGCCCAAATAATGGTGAAGTGTTATGTAGTCGACATTCACATAACACCACTAGAGGCTAGACAACATACATCTTATCAAAATATCAAACGAATACCAAATTCACATGACTACTAATAGCAAGACTTCTCCCTCGTCCTCCGGAACAAACGTAATTACTCACAAAGCATATTCATGTTCATAATCAGAGGGATAATAATATGCATATAGGATCTGAACATATGATCTTCCACCAAATAAACCAACTAGCATCAACTACAAGGAGTAATCAACACTACTAGCAACCTACTAACACCAATCCCGCACTTTGAGACAAGAATTGGATACAAGATATGAACTAGGGTTTGGAGATGAGATGGTGCTGGTGAAGATGTTGATGGAGATTGCCCTCTCCCGATGAGAGGAGCGTTGGTGATGATGATGGTGATGATTTCCCCCTTCCGGAGGGAAGTATCACCGGTAGAACAGCTCTGCCGTAGCTCTAGATTGGTTCCGCCAAGGTTCCGCCTCGTGGCGGCGGAGTCTTGTCCCGAAAAGTTCCTTCCGATTTTTTTCTCATCGAAAGACTTCATATAGCATAAGATGGACGTCGGAGACCCACCAGGGGGCCCACGAGGTAGGGGGGCGCGCCCTAAGAGGGGGGGGCGCCCCCCACCCTCGTGAGCAGGGTGTGGGCCCCCTGGCCTTCATCTTTGGCGAGGATTTTTCTTTATTTATTTTAAGTTGTTCCGTGGAATTTCAGGACTTTTGGAGTTGCGCGGAATAGGTCTCTAATATTTGCTCCTTTTCCAGCCCAGAATTCCAGCTGTCGGCATTCTCCCTCCTTATGTAAACCTTGTAAAATAAGAGAGAATAGCCATAAGTATTGTGACATAAAGTGAAATAACAGTCCATAATGCAATAAATATCGATATAAAAGCATGATGCAAAATGGACGTATCAGCTATCTATCTACAATCAACATAGACAAGCTAGATACTATCAGGTACTAATTTCATGATAAATTAAAGTTTAATTAATCATATTACTTAAGAACTCCCACTTAGAAAGACATCCCTCTAATCTTCTAAGTGATCACGTGATCCAAATCAACTAAACCATAACCGATCATCACGTGAAATGGAGTAGCTTTCAATGGTGAACATCACTATGTTGATCATATCTACTATATGATTCACGCTCGACCTTTCGGTCTCAGTGTTCTGAGGACATATCTACATATGCTAGGCTCGTCAAGTTTAACCCGAGTATTCTGCGTGTGCAAAACTGGCTTGCACCCGTTGTAGATGGACGTAGAGCTTATCACACACGATCATCACGTGGTGTCTGGGCACGACGAACTTTGGCAACGGTGCATACTCAGGGAGAACACTCTTATCTTGAAATTTAGTGAGAGATCATCTTATAATGCTACCGTCAATCAAAGCAAGATAAGATGCATAAAAGATAAACATCACATGCAATCAATATAAGTGATATGATATGGCCATCATCATCTTGTGCTTGTGATCTCCATCTCTGAAGCACCGTCAAGATCACCATCGTCACCGGCGCGACACCTTGATCTCCATCGTAGCATCATTGTCGTCTCGCCAATCTTATGCTTCTACGACTATCGCTACCGCTTAGTGCTAAAGTAAAGCATTACAGGGCGATTGCATTGCATACAATAAAGCGACAACCATATGGCTCCTGCCACTTGCCGATAACTCGGTAACAAAACATGATCATCTCATACAATAAAATTTAGCATCATGTCTTGACCATATCACATCACAATGTGCCCTGAAAAAACAAGTTAGACGTCCTCCACTTTGTTTGTTGCATGTTTTACGTGGTTGCTACTAGGCTTGGCAAGAACCGTTCTTACCAACGCATCAAAACCACAACGATAGTTCGCCAAGTTGGTGCTGATGAAGCTATGTACCTAGGGTAGGGTCATGGACCTGCCCTAACCACCCTACCCAAGGACATCTCCAAGAGAAATCACCTTTCAATCGACTTGAAGGTATTCCACTCGACAGACTTGAAAACACTCGACCAAGAAGCGACCACTCGACCAAGACCCAACCACTCGACGGTCAGGAGACCTAAAGTCGCTCCGCACGCTAACGGTCGGTCATTAAGTAGCTTTTATGGTCATCATAGCACTTTATTAGGGGCGTTACCAGTAACCCCCGACCTTAATGTATTTGAAACCCTGCATAACTGAGGGCGGGAGGGGTCTGGCGAACTCTATATAAGCCACCCCCCTCCTCAGTGTAAAGGGTTCGCACCCCTGTAATTCATACACGCATAATCCAGTCGACCGCCACCGGGCTCCGAGACGTAGGGCTATTACTTCCTCCGAGAAGGGCCTGAACTCGTAAACCTTGCGTGCTTACAACTTCTCCATAGCTAAGATCTTGTCTCTCCATACTTACCCCCCTACACTACTGTCAGACTTAGAACCACGACAGTTGGCGCCCACCGTGGGGCATAAGTTTTAGTGCTTTGTTGGAGGAGTTGCGATCTTTTCCGACCCAAATCATCATGGTTTTCGGCGGAGTTCTGGTGGAGGGCCGCGAGATCCATCTCGGCGCGCTCACGTTCATCGCCGACGACTCCGCGTGGCTTCAGGAGGCTCCGCTCGACGTGGACGCACTCCCTGTCCACGGGGCAACGCATTTTAGCGCGTGCGTCCGCGGCGTTCTCCTGCGGCAACCGTCGACCCCCTATCGGTCGGCTCCTGTGTTGTCCTCCCTCCTTGTTTCCCGCCGGCGCAAGCGCTCCGGTCGGTCGAGACTTCAGCGGTGGGTGAGACATGCGGTGGCACACCAATCGGCCACCCCTCAAGTCGCGGCGATCGAGCCCGACGAATCCCTCTACGGCCTGTTCGACCTATCGACTGGCTCCGCAGAGACCGCATCCGAGTGCGACAGCAGCGATCCGGCGGCGGAGGTTCTGATGGTCGATGGACCGCCCAGTCCTCCCGGTTTTCCCCGCACCGACAGAGGCGTGGGTGGAGGCGACCCATCGCGTCCCCATGAGGAGTATCTTCCCGAGCCTCTCACGTCGCTGCAGAGGGAAGAACTTCGCCGCCGGAACATGGATGCACTACACACTCCTATCGTTGGAGAAACCCCCGAGGCTCGTGCCTTGGAAGACGCGCGCCTGGCAAACTTGGCCGAGCGCACTCGACTAGAGAACCTCCAGCGAGCACTCGACGAGCGTGCGCGACAACGGGTTCCCGAATCCAGTTGGCGAGGAGGTGGCTCGGCTCTTAGCAGCGGAGTTCATCCGAGAAATCTACCACTCCGAGTGGCTCGCCAACGTTGTTATGGTCCCCAAGAAGGACAAGTCACTTCGCATGTGCATTGACTTTAAACATATCAATCGGGCCTGCCCGAAAGATCATTTTCCTCTCCCCCGCATCGATCAGATAGTCGACTCGACTGCGGGATGTGAGCGACTGTCTTTTTTAGACGCCTATTCCGGGTACCATCAGATCCGTCTGTATGGACCTGACGAGATCAAAACAGCCTTCATCACTCCATTCGGGTGCTTCTGTTATGTTACCATACCGTTCGGCCTCCAGAAAGCCGGAGCCACATTCATGAGGATGATTCAGAAGTGTTTGCTCACTCAAATCAGTCGGAATGTGGAGACGTACATGGATGATATTGTGGTCAAGTCACGGAAGGGTTCCGACCTGCTGACTGACCTTGCTGAAACCTTTGCCAACCTCAGGAGGTATGATATCAAGCTAATCCATTAAAGTGCACATTCGGAGTTCCTGGAGGAAAATTACTCCGTTTTCTCGTTTCTGAACGGGGAATCGATGCCAATCCAGAAAAAGTTGGTACTATACTCCGAATGAAAAGTCCTGTGCGAGTGCACGACATCCAAAAACTTACTGGTTGCTTGGCCGCCCTAAGTCGATTCATATCTCGTCTCGGTGAAAAGGAATTGCCTCTTTACCGATTGATGAAGAAGTCCGACAAGTTCGAGTGGACTCCTGAAGCTGATGCAGCGTTTGCAGAGCTCAAAGCTCTGCTCTCCACACAGCCGGTGCTTGCTGCCCCAATCAGCAAGGAGCCTTTGCTGCTTTACATTGCAGCCACAGGACAAGTCATCAGTACGGTACTTACGGTCGAGCGGGAAGAAGAAGGGAAAACTTTCAAAGTTCAGCGCCCAGTATATTATATTTCTGAAGTCTTGACCCCATCGAAGCAAAGATATCCTCACTATCAGAAGCTTGTATATGGGATTTATATGACCACAAATAAAGTTGCTCACTACTTCTCTGATCATTTCATTACAGTCGTCAGCGACGCTCCATTGTCAGAGATCCTGCATAACAGGGATGCAACTGGCCGAGTGGCAAAATGGGTGATTGAACTCCTTCCTCTAGATATCAAGTTTGAGGGAAAGAAAGCTATCAAGTCCCAGGCAATCGCAGATTTCGTCGCCGAGTGGATTGAACAGCAACTGCCAACTCAGGTTCACTCGGAGCATTGGACCATGTTCTTCGACGGCTCCAAGATGCTGAATGGTTCCGGTGCCGGAGTGGTGTTGGTCTCCCCCAGAGGAGATAAACTCAGATACGTTCTTCAAATCCACTTTGATTCCTCCAATAACGAGGCAGAATATGAAGCACTTTTGTATGGGTTGCGCATGGCCATTTCACTCGGCGTCCGTCGCCTCATGGTCTATGGCGACTCAGATTTAGTGGTTAATCAGGTGATGAAGGAATGGGACGTCAGAAGTCCAGCCATGACCGGTTATTGCAATGCAGTGAGAAAGCTGGAGAAAAAATTTGAGGGGTTAGAGCTTCACCACATACCCTGACTGAAAAATCAAGCAGCTGATGATCTGGCAAAAATAGGTTCCAAAAGAGAAGCCATCCCCAGCAACGTGTTTTTGGAACACATTCACATACCATCAGTTCAGGAGGTTCCCTTCAGTGAAGAGGCCCCGCAGCAAAAAAGCGCCACGGATCCGACTGAAGTTGAAATTCCAGCTATAGTCGACCTGATCATGGAAGTCTTGGTCGTCACTCCCGACTGGACAGTACCGTACATTGCGTACATCCTAAGGAAAGAGCTCCCAGAGGACGAAGAAGAGGCTCGACAGATCGTCCGACGATCCAAGGCCTTTACAGTCGTAAAAGGACAGTTATACAAAGAAAGCACGACTGGAGTCAGTCAGAGGTGTATTACACCAGAAGAAGGTTGGATGATCCTTGATGATATCCACTCGGGGACCTGTGGTCACCATGCGTCCTCTCGGACCATTGTGGCTAAAGCATACAGAGCGGGATTCTACTGGCCAAGAGCCAACGAAATGGCAAAAGAGATAGTCGACAAGTGTGAAGGATGTCAGTATTACTCCAATATGTCGCACAAGCCCGTGTCAGCCCTGAAAACCATTCCACTTGTCTGGCCCTTCGCTGTTTGGGGGCTGGACATGGTTGGACCACTGAGAACGGGCAGGAGTGGCTTCACTCATGTGCTAGTAGCTGTCGACAAGTTCACCAAATGGATTGAAGCCAAACCTATCAAGAATCTTGACTCTTGCACTGCTATCAGTTTTGTCAGAGAGTTAATATTCAGATATGGAGTTCCGCACAGCATCATCACTGACAATGGGTCAAACTTCGATTCTGACAAATTCAGGGCCTTTCGCGTCTCTCAGGGTAACCGAGTCGACTATGCTTCGGTCACTCACCCCCAGTCGAACGGGCAAGCAGAAAGGGCAAACGGCCTAATTCTCAAAGGACTGAAACCCCGGTTGATGCGCGATCCGAAGCACGCAGCAGGTGCATGGGTCGACGAGCTTCCATCAGTCCTTTGGGGATTGAGGACAACCCCAAACCGATCGACCGGAAGAACCCCATTCTTTCTGGTCTACGGAGCCGAGGCAGTCTTGCCAAGTGACCTGCTTCACAACGCTCCCCGAGTTGAGCTCTACTCTGAAGATGAAGCAGAACAAGCCCGGCAGGACGCAGTCGACCTCCTGGAAGAAGAAAGAGAAATGGCCATTATCCGATCGACCGTCTACCAACAAGACTTGCGTTGATTCCATGCCAGAAATGTGAAGGGTCGAGCCTTCCAAGAGGGAGACTTAGTCCTCCGAGTGGATCAGCAGAAACCACACAAACTTGCCCCCACTTGGGAAGGCCCCTTCATAGTCACCAGAGTCCTTCGCAATGGAGCATACCACCTCTACAATGTCGATCGCCAGATTGATGAGCCGCGAGCCTGGAATGCGGACCTTCTCCGCCCCTTTTATACTTGAATTCTCACTCGGATGAGATGTAATAAGAAAAACTCCTGTAGTTTATTTATCAAAAACAAGAGCGTTATAATTTTCCCAGTGATTATTATTATTTTTGTTTGCGTGAGAAATCCCCCAGTGGGTGGCTTAGCTGCGAATCCGCTTCGCCTAAGTTTGTAAAAACAATTTCCTACCGAGTGGCGAGCCAGCCTCCCACTCGGGGGCTTAGCTCTGAATCCGTTTCGCCTAAGTATTTAAAAAATCCTACCGAGTGGAGAGCAACCCTCCCACTCAGAGGCTTAGCTGCAGTCCAGTACTCGCCTAAGTTCTCTCACTTGGAGACTTAGTTGCAGTCCGGCACTCGCCTAAGTTTGAAAAAATCCTATCGAGTGGAGAGCAATCCTCCCTCTCGGGGGCTTAGCCGCAGTCCAGTACTCGCCTAAGTTCTCTCGCTTGCAGACTTAGCTGCAGTCCGGCACTCGCCTAAGTTTGAAAAAATCCTACCGAGTGGAGAGCAATCCTCCCACTCGGGGGCTTAGCTGCAGTCCAGTACTCGCCTAAGTTCTCTTGCTTGGAGACTTAGCTGCAGTCCGGCAATCGCCTAAGTTTGAAAAAATCCTACCGAGTGGAGAGCAATCCTCCCACTCGGGGGCTTAGCTGCAGTCCAGTACTCGCCTAAGTTCTCTCGCTTGGAGACTTAGCTGCAGTCCGACACTCGCCTAAGTTTGAAAAAATCCTACCGAGTGGAGAGCAATCCTCCCATTCGGGGGCTTAGCTGTAGTCTAGTACTCGCCTAAGTTCTCTCGCTTGGAGACTTAGTTGCAGTCCGGCACTCGCCTAAGTTTGAAAAAATCCTACCGAGTGGAGAGCAATCCTCCCACTCGGGGGCTTAGCTGCAGTCCAGTACTCGCCTAAGTTCTCTCGCTTGGAGACTTAGCTGCAGTCCGACACTCGCCTAAGTTTGAAAAAATCCTACCGAGTGGAGAGCAATCCTCCCATTCGGGGGCTTAGCTGTAGTCTAGTACTCGCCTAAGTTCTCTCGCTTGGAGACTTAGTTGCAGTCCGGCACTCGCCTAAGTTTGAAAAAATCCTACCGAGTGGAGAGCAATCCTCCCACTCGGGGGCTTAGCTGCAGTCCAGTACTCGCCTAAGTTCTCTCACTTGGAGACTTAGCTGCAGTCCGGCACTCGCCTAAGTTTGAAAAAATCCTATCGAGTGGAGAGCAATCCTCCCTCTCGGGGGCTTAGCTGCAGTCCAGTACTCGCCTAAGTTCTCTCGCTTGGAGACTTAGCTGCAGTCCGGCACTCGCCTAAGTTTGAAAAAATCCTACCGAGTGGAGAGCAATCCTCCCACTCGGGGGCTTAGCTGCAGTCCAGTACTCGCCTAAGTTCTCTCGCTTGGAGACTTAGCTGCAGTCCGGCACTCACCTAAGTTTGAAAAAAATCCTACCGAGTGGAGAGCAATCCTCCCACTCGGGGGCTTAGCTGCAGTCCAGTACTCGCCTAAGTTCTCTCCCTTGGAGACTTAGCTGCAGTCCGACACTCGCCTAAGTTTGAAAAAATCCTACCGAGTGGAGAGCAATCCTCCCACTCGGGGGCTTAGCTGCAGTCCAGTACTCGCCTAAGTATCTGAAAATCCTACCGAGTGGTGAGCCAGCCTCCCACTTGGAGGCTTAGCTGCAGTCCAGTACTCGCCTAAGTACGAAACACATCTAAATCCTCAAGGACGACGAGGTGCAGGTCGACTGCCACCTTCTTCGTGAGAGCTTTGCCACAAATACAATGTGCGCTCCATCCTGCTCTGCAGTAACGAGGTGCAGGTCGACTGCCACCTTCTCCTTGAGAGCTTCGCCACAAATACAATGTGCGCTCCGTCCCACTCTGCAGTAGCAAGATGCAGGTCGACTACCACCTTCTCCTTCGGAGCTGCGCCACAAATACAAAAGTTGTCTCGAATGAAGAATGATTCCCACTCGACGGGGGATTCATGAAGAGATTTAACGGTAAACCAAGTTCAGATAAATCCTAAAGGTTCCGGATCACAGATCGAAGTACTCGGGCATTTAGCCTGAAATAGTTTAACGGTTACAAAAACCACTCGGCATTCCGAGGCAAATTTAAGGTGGGGCATAAGAGTTTGTTCACTCCGCGGGAGGAGGACTAGCAGGCTCGACGAACTCGTCTAGGTCGACGCCGTCGGCGATTTGAGTGGCTGCAGCGATGAAAGTCTCCATAAAAGATCGGAAGTCATCCTTATGGGTGTTGGCGACCTTGATTGCTGCCAGCTTCTCTTGTCGCACCTCCTTGCAATGGACACGAACCAAAGACAGGGCCACATCAGCCTCCTTCCAACTGGCCGACCGAAGCCAGTTTCTGCTCAGCCAGAGCGGTCCTGTCGTCAGCCTCCTTACGAGCAGCAGCCAAATCCTGATCCTTCTTCGCCAGAGCTTCTCTCAGTTTTTCTGCAAAGAAATGATGATTGATTCAGAAATAGCAGAAGGGTACTCAAGCCTAAAACTGACCAGTCGACAAACTCGTCTTACCAGCGGCGCCGTCTCTAACCTTTTGCAGCTCTGTCCTGGCCAGCTCCAAGTCAAGGTTCAGTTGAATCTGCTGCCTCTCCAAATCAGTGAAGCGAGCTCCAAGATCACAAGATTTCTGAAATCAAAGGGGAGAAATTATTTCATAGCAAAAAACGACAAAGACATGAAGTACTAAGACTACGGTCGACTGCCCGCAGTCCACCATAGTCTCGGGGACTACACCCAGTGGGTGCACTTTGCGTGCCCCCACCGGTTCTGATCCCACTCGACCGGCCCGCCGGAGTCGAGTCCAAAAAAAAGGGGGGGAGAGAAAGTAGAACTCAGACCACAGTCGACTGCCAGCAGTCCACCGTAGTCTCGGGGACTACACCCAGTGGGTGCACTCAGCGTGCCCCCACCGGTTCTGATCCCACTCGACTGGATCAAGTGGAAGAAACAAACTACCGGTTCGGTTTTCACTCGACAAAATACAAAGACTACAGTCGACTGCCAGCAGTCCACCGTAGTCTCGGGGACTACACCCAGTGGGTGCACTCAGCGTGCCCCCACTAGTCCAAAAATTCAATCGACGCACCCAGTGGATGTACAGATGCAAAGATTTTCGGAAAGAGTCTTCAGATAACATATCCGAACAGAACAAGCGGCGACCAACTAACCTGAACGTTGCTCTGGAGAGCCGAGCTGGCATCATAGGCGGCTTGGCTGGCGTCCCGCACCGTCTTCATCTTCTCCATCATAATGCCCGCCTGGCGTATGGCTTCCCTAGCACCATTCACCTCGTCCTCTGGGACATGATGGGTCGCAAAAACTAAAGGCGGGTCGACAGGGGCCTGAGCAGTCGACGAAGAAGGCAAGGCACTCGACAGTGGCACGACGAAGGTAACAGAACCCCGATTGACGTCGCCAGTGTCCTGAACGACTGGTTCCGCCCTCGGCGTCGACTATAGCGCCTCGCTTGCAGGAGCTCGCCTATTCTTCCTCGTCAAAGACCTCTCGGGCTCTTCATCATCATCAGGGAGGTCAATAATGTTGGGAGTTGTGCAAAGTTCAATTGCCAAAATCACGTCACCCAATGATGCACATTGCAGTTGAATCGACCGAACAAAGACAGTATGGCAGAAAACATACCCGGATTAGAAGTGACCGCATCCTCCATCACCTCATCATCGTCCTGTAAGCTGAGGTCCTGGAAGTGGCAGCGCTGACAATTCCAAAGTTCGTCCAGTTAAAACAAGAAAAACAAACAGCGCGGAGCGTCGAGTGAATACAAAGAGAGACACTCACGCGGAAGCGACGGGGATATCAATCTTGATCTTCGGCAACGCCTTCCGAGTCTTCGGCTCTGCAACTTTGGGGTGCTTTGGCGCCTTCTCAGTCGGGGTTGGTGAAGAGATCCGAGGACGCTTCGAAGACTGACCAGCCTGAGCAGTTGCCTTTTTGCGGGCACTCGGCCGTTCTTGGTCAAGCTTGGGTCGCCTCTCCCTGCGAGGGGGCGATTCGACTTCTTCTCCATCACTTGAGTCGTCGCTTCCTCCATCCCCTTCACCGTCGGAAGTCCACTCGCCACTGTCGCCGCCACTCGCCTCGCCTTCCAGAGCTTGCTCTTACTCCCCGTTGGGCATTGAATACATTTCAATAATGGCCTAAAAGAAAGAAGGGAGAACAAAGTCAGTCGACGCAGTATAGGCAGCTGCGTGAGTGAATTCAGATTACAAGCAAAAACTCAGAATCAGACCTTCTCTGGTGCATGAGACTGGTCAAATGGGGGAACTCTCCTGGCTCCCCTGGGGTTATCCTTGTTTCCGGTAATGCCCGACAACCACTTCTCCAGTGTGTCATCATCGACCTCCTCCGGGTGAATCCGAGTGGAGTCTTCAAGACCCGAATACATCCACATCGGATGGTCTCGGGCTTGAAGAGGCTGGATGCGCCGCTGGAGGAAGACCTCCAAGAGATCCATACCGGTGACCCCGTCACGGATAAGCTGGACCACTCGCTCGACCAGCACCCTCACCTGCGCTTTCTCCTCCGGGAGCACCTTCAAAGGGGATGGTTTCCTCACTCGGTCCATGGTAAAGGGAGGGAGGCCAGTCGACTGCCCTGGCGTCGACTGGTCTTTACAGTAAAACGAGGTCGACTGCCATCCGCGAACTGACTCAGAAAGAATCATGGCCGGAAAGGAGCTTTTCCCTCTCATCTGGATACCAAGACCCCCACACATATGTATCACTTGGGTCCTCTCGTCACTCGGATTAGCCTTTTTCACTGTCTGGGAGCGACAAGTGAAAATATGCTTGAAAAGACCCCAGTGAGGCCGGCAACCCAGGAAATTCTCACACAAAGAAATGAAAGTGGCGAGATAAACGATTGTGTTGGGAGTAAAATGGTGGAGTTGTGCCCCAAAGAAGTTCAGAAATCCTCGAAAGAAAGGGTGAGGAGGCAAGGAAAATCCACGGTCGACGTGGGTGGCAAGAAGAACGCGCTCACCCTCCCGGGGTTGCGGCTCGGATTCCTTCCCCTGAAGCCGCGCCGAGTCATAGGGGATCAGCCCTCCCTCAGCCAGGTCGTCGAGGTCTTCTTGGGTGATCTTCGAGTGGATCCAGTCGCCCTGGATCTAGCCCTTCGGCAGGCCGGTTCGCGAGGAGGATCCGCCCTGACTAGTCACCTTCCCCTTCGACCTCGCCGTCACCTTCTTTGCCCGCTCCAGAGCCGCCGTCTTCTCCTTCCGCATCGACGCTGGCGAGACGCGTACGGAATGGCGGCGCGAGAGCGAGAATGAGCACAGCGGAGGAGCGTGAAGAGGAGAAGAGATAATGGGGACGCACTGTTCGGGAGACCCCGGTCCAACGCCTATATGAGGCCGCTTCCGAGTGGCTGACTGGTAGGCCCGGGTGGCTCTGTCAAATCCCGTAACAATCGCGTGCGTGATACGTGGCGAAAAAGGTGGCGCGGGGATCGAGGCGGCTCCGCTCTATCCCATCCGATTACTGCGGCCTCCCCCGTCCCGCGCGCTTCCCAAAATTTGGATCCCGCGAAATCTGCGGGCAGCAGAACAACTTGTCAGACCAAAGATCTCCTCCGCGCCTTCACTCGGAGCCTTACAAGTAAAGAAACTCACTCGACGAAAACTAAGAATGGATCAAGGCGACTGAAAAGGAAGTTGCTGTCATCACTCAGGTCCGTTGATCCGAAACAAGATATGCTCATGGCATGAAAAACGAGTTGGAGAAGTTCTCAACTCCTTCCCCACTCAAACCTCGATCCATTCGGGGGCTAATGATGAAGCTATGTACCTAGGGTAGGGTCATGGACCTGCCCTAACAGCCCTACCCAAGGACATCTCTAGGAGAAATCACCTTTCAATCGACTTGGAGGTATTCCACTTGACAGACTCGAAAACACTCGACCAAGAAGCGACCACTCGACCAAGACCCAACCACTCGACGGTCAGGAGACCTAAAGTCGCTCCGCACGCTAACGGTCGGTCATTAAGTAGCTTTTATGGTCATCATAGCACTTTATTAGGAGCGTTACCAGTAACCCCCGACCTTAATGTATTTGAAACCCTGCATAACTGAGGGCGGGAGGGGTCTGGCGAACTCTATATAAGCCACCCCCTCCTCAGTGTAAAGGGTTCGCACCCCTATAATTCATACACGCATAATCCATTCGACCGCCTCCGGGCTCCGAGACGTAGGGCTATTACTTCCTCCGAGAAGGGCCTGAACTCGTAAACCTTGCGTGCTTACAACTTCTCCATAGCTAAGATCTTGCCTCTCCATACTTACCCCCCTACACTACTGTCAGACTTAGAACCACGACAGGTGTTGTTTTAACCTTCGCAAGGACCGTGCGTAGCCACACTCGGTTCAACTAAAGTTGGAGAAACTGACACCCGCCAGCCACCTGTGTGCAAAGCACGTCGGTAGAACCAGTCTCGCGTAAGTGTACGCGTAATGTCAGTCCGGGCCGCTTCATCCAACAATACCGCCGAACCAAAGTATGACATGCTGGTAAGCAGTATGACTTGTATCGCCCACAACTCACTTGTGTTCTACTTGTGCATATAACATCAACGCATAAAACCTGGCTCGGATGCCACTGTTGGGGAACGTAGTAATTTCAAAAAAATCATACGCACACGCAGGATCATGGTGATGCATAGCAACGAGAGTGGAGAGTGTTGTCTACGTACCCTCGTAGACCGTTCGCGGAAGCGTTATATCAACGCGTTTGATGTAGTCGTACGTCTTCACGATCCGACCGATCCAAGTACCGAAAGCACGGCACCTCCGAGTTCTGCACACGTTCGGCTCGGTGACGTCCTCGCCTTCTCGATCCAGCAAGAGGGGCGAAGTAGTAGATGAGTTCCGGTAGCACGACGGCGTGGTGACGGTGTTGGTGAAGAACAATCTCCGCGGGGCTTCGCATAAGCACTACGAAAACTATGACGGAGGATAAACTAGAGGAGACGGGGTAGCCGGCACGCGGCTTGGTGTTTCTTGATGTCTCTTGGGTGCTAGCCCTGCCCCTCTATTTATATGTTGAGCCTTGGGGTCGAAACTTGGATTAAAAGCCTCCACAAAGTCGGTTTCACCCGAAAGGCAAGAGTCCTTCTCGGACTCCTAGGGCCAGACGCCAGGGTTCCCGGCGTCTGGACCCAGACACCAGGGACCCTGGCGTCTGGCCCCTGGACTCCGCAAAACTTCCTTTTGCGCTTTCCAAAAACCTTGTGGGCTTTCCCCCTTTGGCCCAGATAAAGTGTTCTCGTGCCCAAACATTTCGGGAAACATCCGGAACCCCTTCCGGTGAATTCCAGAACCCTTCCGGAGATCAAACACTACTATCCACATATCAATCTTTACTTCCGGACCATTCCAGAGTTCCTCGTCATATCCGTGATCTCATCCGAAACTCCGAACAACATTCGGTCACCAACATACATAACTCATAGTACAATATCGTCAACGAACGTTAAGCGTGCGGACCCTACGGGTTCGAGAACTATGTAGACATGACCGAGACACCTCTCTGGTCAATAACCAATAGCGGGACCTGGATGCCCATATTGGCTCCTACATATTCTACGAAGATCTTTATCGGTCAGACCGCATAACAACATACGTTGTTCCCTTTATCATCGGTGTGTTACTTGCCCGAGATTCGATTGTCGGTATCTCAATACCTAGTTCAATCTCATTACCGGCAAGTCTCTTTACTCGTTCCGTAATACATCATCCCGCAACTAACTCATTAGTTGCAATGTTGCAAGGCTTATAGTGATGTGCATTACCGAGTGGGCCCAGGGATACTTCTCCGACAATCGGAGTGACAAATCCTAATCTCGAAATATGCCAACACAACAAGTACCTTCGGAGACACCTGTAGAGCACCTTTATAATCACCTAGTTACGTTGTGACGTTTGGCGGCACACAAAGTGTTCCTCCGGTAAACGGGAGTTCTATAATCTCATAGTCATAGGAACATGTATAAGTCATGAAGAAAGCAATAGGAACAAACTAAACGATCAAATGCTAAGCTAACGGAATGGATCATGTCAATCACATCATTCTCCTAATAATGTGACCTCGTTAATCAAATGACAACTCATGTCAATGGCTAGGAAACATAACCGTCTTTGATCAACGAGCTAGTCAAGTAGAGGCATACTAGTGACACTCTGTTTGTCTATGTATTCACACAAGTATTATGTTTCCGGTTAATACAAATCTAGCATGAATAATAAACATTTATCATGATATAACGAAATAAATAATAACTTTATTATTGCCTCTAGGGCATATTTCCTTCAATAAAAGCTTGGCATTACCTTATGTTTTGTCCAACAATATTCTCATAATTGCGTAGCTCCTAAAACAAGTGTGTAGAACAATAATAGTGATATACAACATTTGACCGTCTGCTGAATCACCACACATAGATGCGGGTGGTGCGGTAAGGCACAAATCAGCCATCTATTACTGAAACAAGATTTCTGTTTGTCCAATTTGTACTTTACATTGGAGCTTGCAGATTTAGTATTTCTTTTTTGTGCAACAAATATAATTTTCTCTCCCTTGGGTTTTGCTTCAAATTCTTATGTACCGTGAAGTGTTTGTTTTACTAATCCTTTTAACCCATTCTTTCTATCTTGCAGAGCTATCTTGCAGTGTCTTCTTCCCGGGGGATTTCTTAGCACTACCATAGACAAGTGTTTATTTAGTTCCTTGTAATATGTGGCTGATTGATTATTTAGAGTACCTTTTAAACTATTGTTCCTCTTGCAGCTTTCTTGTTTTCCTTGCATCTCCGACAAAGAAACAAGACAGAGGAGCTGCAATGATATGTTATACATGTAACTCTTGTCTAGGTTCTGGAACTTTTTCAGTAATCGTTGCTGAAACTGTGGGGTCATCTAGACGAGGAAGTTGCCAAGGCTAACTGTAAATACATCTTTGCAGAAACTGTAGAGTCATCAAAATGGGGATTTTGCTGCCTCTAGTTTGAAATATAAATGTCCGCAGTTTTCCCCCAAAAGTAGACCAGAGCCCATCTGGAGATCAACGGGAGAGTTTTCTGCTACAGAAAGATAGTTTTGTCTGTAGATATTGATCTTTTTATATGCTACTTTGTCAAGCAGCGTATTGAATTTAGTTCTTTTATGATTTGTGTGTGATGAAATCACATCGTCTTTCTTCATTGTAAACCTAGCTTCTTATGTAATGAAATCCAAGTGCTTTTTGAGTAGTTCTGACATGGTGTAATGCACCATTCCAGTAATTCTTATGTCTTGGCAACAACGCTAGTAATCTTTCTGTGTGTGATCTAGAGCTAATGAGGTGAACACACGCCATGATTATCTGGTAGACAAGTGTTGTGCAATACACTGGAGAAACATGCAGAGTAGGAACCCTAAACTAGGAATCAACATGATTTTTCTTAGATACACTCAATAGGACACTTGTTGAAAAGCCTATCGCAATCTTATGAAAACACACACAAATTAGAAGAACAAGCTTCCAGTGGTACTTATACAAGGAAATTTGACAAGCACGATTTTATCGACAAAATAATTAGTAAGATAAATGCATTGGACCCCCAATCAAGTATTCACTATACATCATGAAAAAGACAGGCAATGGAATATTTGCTTTCCTGCTACAAATTTAACTTACACCTGGATCTTTTGTCAGAGTGAATAACCAAAGACCAGCTGAATAACATGTTTCATCAATGGCAAAAATTTAGAGTTCTTCTATATTCTTTTGGCATTGGCAGCTCTTCAGTCAAGCTTCTGAATGCACGGCGAGCATCGACAGGACAGGTAGCTGCAAGTGGTTGTGATTGTGTTCGTTCTCATAGGTTAAATGAGAATCACGGTGTTGCCGCGACTCCACTCTACGTGCTTCCTGACAGCACAGTCCTTGATGTTGCTGCATCTGTAGAACTCCCTGCACTCTAGTAGTTCATACTGAATTGCTTGTTTCAGTTACCACCGACAATGAAAGCTTGCAGATTTCACCTTAGGCTAAACAGCATGTATGCACAAAGCAACACGAGAATGATAAGGAAAATTTGATCTCTTCCCCGCATGCTTTCGTATCAAGAGAATATATTTGGAATGTGCTAAACTGTAACTGTCACAAAGAAACTTAACCAGATTTTAACAAGCAAATTTGTTAATAAACAAAACTGACAGAAGATCATTATTTCGATACGTCAATAATTCCTCAGAGAGAACATCTACGGTCAGCATTAACACCTTGAACAACAATTTCTTCTCATGTCCAGTTGCAACCTGATGACACTGTCAAACTAAGGATCAATTTTTTTGAGATGCAGCTGAAGATTAATTGATTCTCTAATAAAACCTTATTCAACATAACAGAGGAGATAAAAAGCAGCATCCAAGATATACAGCATTTAATTCCAAGACAAAACCCGACCAATTGACAAGTATATTTCTTCTTTTTTTCTTAACTAAAATCTTCTTGATATAAGCAACCAAGTTTTAAACCATATAATGCAGAGTTGCACACACAGTCAATACCTCCTTTTCTTTTCTATAATTCCATAAGTGAAATTGTGATATATGACGCACCTGCAAAACACAATTACCGAAAAGGCTTGCGCCCCGCTATATTAATATAGCAACCACCCGAGACAGCCAGAAGTTCGATGCTGGGGTAAACAGCACAATCATGCCCAAAAGAAAAACAAGAGAAAGAAATGCCGGCAGCACCGGGTGAACGAGAGCTGAAGCATCCCGCAACCGCTGCGCCCACCGGAAACATCCACCATGCTCCAATGCCATCGAGTCGCCGCGAACCAAGCAACACCTTCAAGAAGGACTGCGACGACGACAACGACGCTGCTACCCGGACGAATCCTAGGATTTTTCCCGGTACACGGAGGGAAGCGGGCGAGAGGTACTCCCGACGCCCTTGAAGAAGGTTGATGGCGCCCGCAGGCGTCACCGCGTCGGTGCCGGGCGGACCCGAGAGGGATTTCGCCCTACCCTCATACCCACAACCCAGGACCAACCGGCGGCTCCATCACGCCAACCGCCCACCAACCTGCGCCACCACAGTCACGAGGACACCACCGTCGTCTCTCCACCGCAGACGCTGTGAGGCCGGCCGAACCAAACGAGACCACCGCTGATAGGGACCAGGAGCACCACAGCCACGTGGGAGGGGACAACCTCCACTGGCACAAGCCGTAGCAGACCGGACGCAGGCGCGGGAGCACGCCGGACCCCCTGCCTAGCCGGGCCCAGATCGGGCCCGTTAAGCTCCTGCTGCTGCGCTGCAGCCGACGCAGCGCAGAGCCGCCGATCCCAACGACCGCATCCCGCCAGCCCAGCCGGAGGAGACCCGCCAGAGGCAATACCAACCCGCCCTGACCCATATCGGGCCCAAAAGGGCCCAGATCTGGGCCTGCAGGGCTCCGCCGGCCGACCCCCGATGCCAGCCGCCACCGCCGCTAAAGGGCCGCTCCGCCGCCGAATCTGCGCCCGATCTACACTGGAGCACCGCCCGCCGAGGCGCACCGTCGCCGGAAACCGCCGCCCGAGCCGGGGAACCGCGAGGGGGAGAGGAAGAGGGTCGCCACCGCCGGCCTCGCCACAGCGCCGCGCGGGCAACGCCCGGCCACGCCAGCCGGCGGCAGCGGCGGGAGGAGGGGTGGGAGGTGGGGGCTGGGCGGCGAGGGGAGGGAGGGCCACCCCGGTCGCCCCGCTCGGGGGGGGGGGGGGGGGTACGGGGAGGGGAGTCGTTTATCCGCGGGCGGGGATCTTTAGTGAAGTGGAGGCTGCAAAAATTTCAGAAACAAAAATAAAGCTTGCTATGTTTGTTGTTTCAAAACAAAAGAATGCTAAGAACTAGATTGCAGACTGAAAAAAAAAGGTTGCATAGTGGTAGAGAGCCTACCGTATAGTCCGGCAAGCTTCCCAACCGAATCACCTCAGTAGATGCAATAGTTCATGTGAGAACTACCAAATATAAACAACAATGATGAAGCTACATCTGCATTCCGCAAGTGTATCTAAGAAGATTAAATATACTAGTCGTCAACCCGTGCAGATGCACGGGCTAGATATTTTATATGCAATAGTGCATGTTTCAGGCCTGATCGGAATGAGGCCACGCACAGGATCCAACAGCTCCTGAACAGGCCAATCGGATGGACGCATGAGCTAGCCGATGTGTGGCGCGCGCCTACCTTCCCACGTACAACCCTTCAGAGTAATTAAATAGATGCACACAGTTTCAGTTTATATATCTTTAAGTGATGTTCTTTTTATATTAGAAGAAATCATTAGGATGATGTGGGAGTAAATAAAAAGAAACGCCTGAGGAGCAGAAGACCGAACAAACAACCAAATGAAGAGAAAAGATAGCCAAAAAAGGGAAGGAAATGTACAGCTATCCTAGTTAATTATTAATCTGTATGTTCATTAATAAGGTAAATATTAAAACTGCATTGGTGTAGTTATACTGAGTTTCCATGCTCATCTCATTCTATACTCACCCTTTTGCATAATATGATAGCAATGTAAAATCCAAGTAGATATCAATCTTTTATAGGAATATGTCATTGCGTCTAAGTACACGTAAATATAACAGGAGATAAAACTATCATAGTGCCATCCTTGAACATACCTTAACTTTCAAAACACATACTATAAACCTGGCGAAGTAGGGTTCACATACAATCTTCCCCAAAATTCATTAGATGACTGATATACTATTTCTAAGACAGAAATATACAACCTGGTATGAATCTGGTCATTGCAGCCCCAATATTTTTAAGGCTGCTCGAATGCGGGATGTTAATTTAAACTTCTCTGTTATACAAAATAAATTATGTAAACATCTCATTATTGGATATGAAATACCAACAAAGGGAGAAAATATATAACTGAAGAGAAAATGAGGTATTAAAATTGACATGCTATAAATCATAGTCTAAAATCTAAGGCTTTATACTAACAAAATTGTGCCTTGCATTAAGCAAACTGGCATAGAAAAATAATATATTTAGAATTTAAAAGGTAATCCAGTCTAGAAATTATCTTGAAGATACATTGTTCACCTCCACCTTCACTATCATGGAGATCGATATGTAGGACAAAATGTTGAAACCATTAGAAATACTATGAAAGTACTTTACCAGTTTAGCTAACAAATCTTGTCATGTCGGAAATTTGGATGAGTCATTTAGGTTCAGGGAAAAGAATTATGCCTAGTAAAAAACTCTACCCGAGAGGGACATTTAATAGAAGATATAATATGAAGTTTCTTAGCCTGTCCGATGGAAAGCACGCAAGCACCACATATTAAACCATATTTTCTTTTGTATTTGGTTAGGTATTCAGGTAAAAAGAAAGTGAAATAGAATCATATACTTTATGAAGAGAAAACCAATCTTACTTGCAAATCTGTAATAAATAGATATACTTAATATAAAAAATATTCCATACTTGCAAGTATCATAAGAACCCATGCTCTAGGAAAATAAATATAGTTCACCGCTCGTGCATGCATCATGCAGTTTGGTGGACATGTGTGCTACTTCGCAATGGTAGACATCAGATATAAGCGGCGAATCACATCCGAAGATGTCGGATCTGGCCAACACCCGGCGGCATAGATGAGGAGGTTGTCTGCAGCACAGTCGATCGTGCGCGGTGTCCTCTTCTTTTATGCCTTTCTCCAGACTCATGACATGTTCAGACAATAGCAATAGATTTTCTTTTGCAAAAGGTCGACATATCCATCTTTTTCAGAAGTACCGGTCAAGGTGGGGGGTGATCTAGCCTGTGGACATCATCAGGACGAAGAAGACGGACATATACTCCTGAAGAATAAAGCACAAGAGGGTGAGACCGGGACATTATAATGCTGGGTGGAGAGGTGGTGGTGTCAGCTACTGCCTCCATGCTGAACTGGCAAGGCTGGGCTATCTGTAGATTTGAAGAGACAACACGTGTGAGTGTCAAGAGAGGAAAATCTAGATAAAATAATGAAAAACTACGTTTTTATTGTTTCGGCAAGTGATTATATCGGTATGCAGCACAGATTCAATTAGGCAACTATAGTACGTACCTACACCTATCTTTGGTGTCCCCTCTCCCCTTCCTCATGAGATCCTGGTCCAAGCAAGAGTTACATACAGGGCAACGGAGTGCTAATTAATTTTTTAGTCATGAGCATAATTTAGATTTCAAGCTACGCATATGTACTACAGGGACTACATTATATAGCACATCAAGGTAACATGCGAATTTGTATTGGATCTTGAATCCCAGCAAGGTGTCTGCCAGGCACTATATTGTAGGAGCATTCATTCAAAAATGATGGAGAGACTCGCCCTCAGTTTTTTTTTTGAATCTGCATAAACTGTACGTATATATTGTTATGATCACTGGCTATGGCACCGGCCACAAATTCAAAAATTGGAGTGCTGAATTTGAATAGGACAGTAAATTTAATTAGAGCCTTACAGCTTCAATGCTCCCGAAACATGAGAATCAGTGAAAACTAAGTGTTGCTTTGGCAAACTGCTGATAATATTACTAAATAAGGATTAATACAGTTTCTGGAATTACTCAATCAACTATTTAGGTGTTGTCTTCTCATAGTGCCTTAGTGATTTCTGTAGAAGGAACCTTACTATATGGACGTTAGTACACAAAAAAGACATATAAACATGATCGGAGTAACTCACCTTATATAACAACAGTTTAACAAAAATCTGTAATTGAATTTCCCACGGCCTTGCATTTGTAAGAATTTTTGTTAGCTTTAATACAAAACTTGGGAACGATCTGAAGGTTTATTGACACTGAAAGAGGAAAAGTGGGAAACACAATACTAATATACAGACAGCGGAAACATAGATAAACTATATGGCCCTAGCTAAGCTTGCAGCCAACATGATTGTCCTGTGCAACTGTTGGTATGTACATATGTGTTGATAGGACTGGGAAAAAAAATTAAAGCCAATTACACTACACATGATTTGTTGCATACATTATTACTGAAGTCATACTTTAACTAAAGTAATGTAACTGAACTCTGTATTTTCTAATGGTCTGGAGTGTGACACATTATCCCACTGCATAGGCATCGGCCATGGTACTGATAAGGCAGCTTGCTGGATGGATCTATCTGACTTATTGGAAGGAACGATTAAAGGCAAGACATCATCTAAGACCGAGAAGGCATCCGGCCGTGAGCAGCCGCTTAGCACTGATCAACCAGCAGTTGAAAGATGATCAACCTAGCTAAGCACATGTCATGAATCTAATCATCCACGATATGTACTCAATTGATTGTATGCATATGTTCTTCCACCTCATGAACCTAGTATGTACTATCCAAAGGAAACAGGTGGTATTAAGAAATAATATTAAATCAACCTGAAGTAAGATTGACTGGTCAGAGTTGCGTTGGTGACTTTGGCGCACCACAGCTATCCCCCTAAGGCCTTAACTGCTTCATCCATGGCGGACAGGAAGCGGATAAAATCGGCCAAGATTTAATTGCTGGCTAGGATCCTAGGTTAAGATCGACGAAGATTTAATTGTTGGCACGGGATCCTTGGTTTCCCTGCCCGCGGTCAGAAACTCGAAGGACATGAGTACCAAATAGAATCAGAGAAATTTATGCTTAAAAACTGAGATGATGAAACCACCGTACCAGGCATATGGCGTGGAAAACGGAGGAGAGACAGCGAGCGTGGCTCAGCGGGGCAAATAGCTCCCATGCGACGTCGTTGGTGTGAACTGTCTCTCATGCGACGTCGTTGGCTGTAATAGCTCTCATGCGACATCTGCGTTGGAAAAAATAGCTCCCATGCGACACACCATTTACGCGGCTAGTTGGCTGTTAGTTAGGCTGAGGTTTGGTTAGGACACTGGGGGTTATGTGCTCTGACTGGTGGGGTCCACCTATGGCCACGTAGACAAGAGTCAACCGTCCCCGACTCGACCTGGGACTGTGTGACCGTGCTCGACTCGCCCGTGCTGGACTGGGCGAGCGGCGCCGCCGTAAGCATCTTCTCCGGCAGCGGTTTCTTCTCCGCGGTGGTGGAGCGCATTTTTCGGTAGCGGCAGAGCTATTGCGAGGTGAGCCCGAAACCCTAGTCCCACTCCCCAGAATTTTGGGGGATTTGTGGCCTCATGCCGCCCTCTGTTTCTTGGCGATTTAGAATCGGGCTTCATTGGATCCGGGGGTTGTTTCTTCTCCGCGGCCCGGTGGTGGAGCGCCTATCTCTGCAGCGGCTATTGCGAGTGAGTATTTTCCAAACACTACTCCCATTCCACTGAATTTTGGATAAATCTGTGGCCTCATGCTGCCCCTGTTTCTTGGCGTTTTAGAATCTCGATTGGATAGGAGATGGAGCGAGGGCTGGATGATATGGAGCGAGGAGACGGTGCTTCAAATCGGTAATGCCACCCTCTTTTCTTGGCGATTTAGAATTGAACTCGATTTGGTAGTGACTGCCGCCGCTGCCTGCCATTGACAAAATAGGGGAGGTTCAGGTTCTGCCACCACATTCGCAATTATAGTGGAATTTTTTCCCTGTAAAGCCAAGCTCAGTGATGGCAGTGTCCAAGACATTGATAGAGATACCACCGTGAGGTTGGATGTCGAATTTGCAGATGTTGATCCCCAGGAATTGGAGACCGTGAAGGAGAAGGCCGTGGGCAATTTGGTGGAGAGAATTGGGGAGAGTATTGTTTGGGGTCCAGAACAAGAGGTATCTCTGCAACGTTTCGATAACTATAATGGTGAATATGTGAGAATTGAAGATGGAGAATCCATGGTTGCTGAAATTGATCAGCAAGAAGGGTGAGCAAGCAAACAAGTAACATTTTATGCAGAGCTAATTGATCTGCAAACTCATTCCAGAGTTGGTTATGTGCAATCAAAGAGGGCTGCACAGATGGAAGATGATGAGTGGGTTTCACAAAAGAAGATGTTGACATTGTTGACTGAACCGACTGTAGTAGCTGAAGATACAGGGATTGATGCAGATGGAGAGGAGGGAACCCATGGTGCTAGGAAAATTGTTGTTGACTGGAATGTAGTAGAGTTGAATGAAAAAACAGATTTGGTCATTACACCAATATCTGACTTTGATATGGCCGAAATTTTTGGCATTCAAGTTGATGAGAAAGATAAGGAGAAGGATGACAGTTCTTTGCCTGCTGAAGGTAACACAGGCCCTAGAAATGCAAATGAGGATGAAGAACAGCTGATGAGAGAGGCTGCAGATGATGTGGATGATGCAGATGATAATGAGCTGGTTTGTTTGTATGACAAAGAGAACCCAGTTATTGAGGTGGGAAAGTTGTGGCCAAGCATGGAGTTTAGGATTGTCTTTCAGGACCTATGCAGTGAAAAAAGAGTTTGATGCCAAGACTATGTGGACTGATCGAAAGAAATTTTATGCTCGGTGCAAAGGTTATGATGGTGGTGGCAATCCTTGCAAATGGTACTTGTCTGCCAGACTACAACCTGATGGAAGTACAGTAAGGGTAAATCAAATACCACACCAGCATACATGTATGACCACTTCACAGAGAGTTTCAAAGATGACATCACAGCTTTGGGTTACAGAGAAGATTACTCCTATTTTAGCCAAGACTCCAAACACTACTGCAAAGAGGCTTAAAGTTGACTTGGAGAAGTTGTACCCCATCCAGCTGCAATATACCACAGTGTGGAAAGCAAAACAAAGGGCCATGAAATCATTGTATGGTGACTAGGCAAATACATTTAGGATGTTGTATAGTTTTAAAGCAGAGGTGGAGAAGAGGTCACCTGGGAGTGTGGTGGAGATAGATACAGAGGTAACAGAGGATGGCAATGTTTTATTCAGCAAGTTCTTTATGTGTTTGAAGCCTTGCATAGATGGATTCAAAGCAGGTTGTCGTCCATATTTGAGCATAGACTCATCTTTTTTGACTGGAAAGTGGAATGGTCAGTTGGCTGCATGCAATGCTCTAGATGGACACAACTGGATGTTCCCAATTGCAATAGGAATGTTTCAATCAGAGACAGAGGCATCATGGATATGGTTCATGATGCAACTGAAAAGATGCATAGGGCCAGTTTCTCCTTTGGCCATCCACACAGATGCATGTAAAGGGTTGGAAAATGCAGTAAAAATGTTTCCCCCATGCTGAGCAGAGGGAGTGCTTTGGACATATGTGGATGAATCTGATAAAAAAATTCAGAGGAGATGAATTTGGGCGCATGTGGCCAGCAGCCAGATCCTACACCAGACAGACACATTCCTATCACCTTGGTAAGATATTAGCATCATGTAGTGATAATGAATTTGCTTCATGGTTGAACACCCACCATTCTCTGTTGTGGTATAGATCAGGTTTTAATACTGCCATAAAATGTGATTATATCAATAACAACTTGGCAGAAAGTTTTAACAACAAAGTGAAGGATTTGAAAGACTTGCCTGTGCATGACATGGTGGACCAAATAAGGATCATGATCATGCGTTTGTGGGAGTTGAGAGGAAAAATTGCTAATATTTTGGAAGGGGACAAGCTTCCAGCAGTGGTACAACAGGTGGTCAACAGGAGTAGAAATCTTTCACATCTATCTGTTGAGAAATCTTCCTTGTGGGGTGCTGAAGTTAGAGATACAAAGAGTGGAAAGAGGCATGTGGTAAATACTGAGTTGCATGAGTGCACTTGCCAAGAGTGGCAATACACTGGAAAACCATGTGACCATTCCATACTTTTTTTGGCATCTAAACCCAGGTTAAATATGCACCCATATTTGCATGAGTATTATTCAGTACAAAAATTCAAAGCTGCATATGCAAGTCCAATTCCTGCACTGATTGACCAATCTCAGTGGCCTGAGGTGGAAATAGAATTTACCTTGTGTCCCCCTGTCACTAGAAGAAAGGCTGGGAGGCCTAAACAGAGCAGATTCAAAACTTGGTTTGAGAAAGGTGGTTGTAGTAAGAAGGGGAAAAAGGAAAAGGAAAAGAATGATAAGCCCAAAAGGGCTCAAAAAGGTAACAAAAATAGGTGCAAGTTGTGTGAGGTACTTGGGCACAGAATTGGTTCATCCAAGTGCATCTACACTCCTCAGAGGCCAAAGTATGTTTATGTTACTGTTTTTGCAAGTTTTTGATTTTGCTACTTGTTCTAGTATCTAACCAAGTCAAATGCTTTATTTTTTAGGAGGAAGCGTGCAGAAAAAGCCCCACCTCTTGTTGTTGAACAATGCTGGCCAGTCAAAAAAGCAAGACTCAATGGCTATAGACGAAAGAGCACTAAGCAGATGATGTTTGGTGACAAAGATATGGAGCTAACTGAAACTGTTACTGCTGAACATGAGCTAAGTGTTTCTGTTTTGGACGATGTGATGCATAATGAATCTGTTTTGCAGACGCTAGGGCAATCTGAAACTGTTGCAGATGAAGCAACTGTTGTGCTGCCATGCGAATCTGCTTTGACAACTGTGTTGCCATGTTTGGAGGTTGTGCTGCCAAGTGTTGAGTTGCAAACTGAAGTAGTTGAACAATGTGTGCCATCTAGTCAATCTGCAGAAGTGCAAACTGAAGAAGTGGGACATGGTCAGGTGCAAAAGTTGAGGGGGCCTAGTGGAGTTTGCAAGGGGCCAAAAAGCAAGAGCATCAGCATCAACAAACTATGAACCGTGGAACCAAACGGTGGAAAAAAGCAGAAGAAATCGAGTGGTAGAAAGAAGCAAAAGAAATAGAGTCGAAATCATTCAAATTTGATGTGAAAACTTAAGTTTGTTGTCATTTGATGTGAACACTTATGTTCTTTCATGTGAAAACTTATGTGCTATGATGTTGATTTGACTTGAAATAAAATTCAAATTTGAACCGACATTCAAATTTGAACCTATCTCCAATATTTTTTGAGTTCATTTGTTTGTTCTGTGATGTTGCATCGTTTTATGTACTACTATGCACTTTAGTTCATAAATCCAACCCTTTTTGTGAAGTCCAACTCATAGTCACTGAAAATGTTGTCCAAACAGGCTCCAAAGTAAGGGAAAACGGCCCCATTTCTAAGCAAGTTTTTTTCGACCTTCTCAAAATCACCCAAAAAAGATTTTCTTAGCTTATATTATACCTATATAAGATCAATACGAAGTCTCACCTTTTTTTAAATAAGTATTCATATTATTTAATTTATTTTTGAAAAAACAACCTTTAATACAAAGTCAGCAATAAAACAAGTTTAAAAATTTTAAATGCAAAAATAACTTCAGATCCTCCTTAGTCACTCTAAAATGAAGCTAAGGTGCTCTATGCAACCTCAGTCGAGATAGTCCAATTTGTGAAGGTTTTTTCATGCAAAGATCATTAGATCAAGTTTATCATTTTATATCATAACTATGTAACATAAAAAGGCTATATGCGCAGGTTTTTCATTTTTTTTAGATTTTTTTGAATTAGTTATACACATTTGAATGTTCGGTCAAACCTTTCAAAACCCCGTTGACTGCCTCAAAACCCTGTAACCCTAGCGCCAAACGTCCACCGTCGATCTAACCCTAACGCCAAACTACGGCCGTCGGATAGGCCTTCTAGAAGGATTCCGCGGGGCCGATCCGTGGGCTCCAATCTGATTGGCCACCATTTTTTCTCTCTGACGAACAGATAACGTTGAGCGGGGGAGCATCTAAGTGACCGTTGGGCCGAGCGGATCGAGCCCGGCAGAGCCTGGCGTGCGTGCGCACGGCCGTCGAGAGGGGGGGATGGGCTGCATGCGAGAGGGTCAATGACATGTGGGCCATCCCTGTCCCATGCATGCCATGCAACGTCGCAGCCTAGCTATTCTTTACTTGTGAACGCCTAGCCATTTGCATGTGGGCTTGCATGCACGCATCAACGCAGTAAAGCACGGCAGGGGCGCAGCATATATGTACGTCGCATCTAAGCTATTTTAACAAATGCATGTTTGAACGAGACGGGCGCGTCGGTGGTGCAGCTCCTTTTTCAGTGTCACGCGTGGATGAACGGGCCTGTTTCCCACGCCTCGCCTGTGCCGCCCGTGCCTCTTTGGATGCTCTGCCCGCCGTTTTTTGAATTAATGCCCACAATTACTTATGCCAGTGCGAACGAAGAAGAGGAAGCGATCGAGAAGGCACCATGTACACATTGACCACGGCTGCAACGCGGCTATAAAAGGGCACCATTTCCATCCTCTCACACTCATCTCTCAAGCCTCCTCCCCTTCTTCTTTTCGAGCCAAATCCACCACTCGAACCACCATGCAGTTCAACGGCCCTACCTACCGTCGCCCTCGCACCGTGCCGGAGAGGCAGTACCCGGCCGGAGTCGTCGTCGAGAATAGCCTGAGGGTGTGGGCCATCTCTAGGTGGAGGGGCCCTAGAGAGTTGGCTCGCTTCTTCCTCCAAGCCGGCTACCGCCACCTCCCTCCGGGCACTCCGTCCATGTTCCACCTCCACGAGCAGTACGATGGCAACGCCAACGGCTTGGTCATCGGCCTCTACGTCACCTTCACCAACCCCTACGACGCTCACCACCTCCTCGGGGAGGTGTTCTGGTGTGGATGCGAGTTTATCGCGTTCACGACCTACAACATCTTCACCAACTTCCACCACATCTTCCCTCACCCCAACGGCATGCACACCCTCCCCTACCAGATGCCGGAGAACGACGAGTGAGGGGCCCAAGGAGGAGGGGCCAAGGAGTGGCAAGGAGGAGGGGCCAAGGAGTTGTTCAAGGGGCTGTTCAAGTGCGAGTCTTCTATCTATCTAGTTTGTGTTTGTGTTGGTTCGGGGCGTGTGTGCCCGTGTCTTCTATATATCTAGTTTTAATTATTTTACTTTCATGTTTTATAAACTATATGTAGTGGGGGGATGCCCCTCTATATGTTATATCTATCTATGCTACTAGGGTACCCGATGCCCCTCTATCTATCTATATGTTTTTTCAGTCCTAAAGTTTCTCCATTGCATTTTATTTATGTGGTCATGTGTAATAAAAAATGCACTAAAACATGATCCAATCATATAAGTTGTTGTTAGCACGTGTCTAGTTAATTATCTTCCTTTTATGTTTTATGCACTATATGTTGTAAGGGGATGCCCCTCTATGTTGTAAGGAGATGCTACTAGGGGCACACTAGATGTCTTCTTTTTTTGAGAGGGGCACAACCTTTTTCGGTTGAAACACACGAGTAAAAACTTTGAAAACACCATAGCACAAGTCAGAAAAAATATTAAAAATGGTGCTTGGTTGAAATAAACTAGAACCAAACAATTGCAACTTTTTTGGTTCACAAAGACTGCAAGTTGGACTGCTAACTAGAACCAACCTTTTGTTTTAGCCGAAACAATGCGGGACCCTACCATCGGACACGATAGCTTATGCATAAAAATAGCTTAAATAATTATCAGATGAGTTATCTCAAAAAAGGTGACCGCAGGAAACTTAAAATTTGTGAAATAACCTAAAGCCGAAAAGATATATCGATGTCAATGACAGTGTGCACTTTTTTTTTCACTAGCTACACTTCTTTTATCAATGGGCCTAGATATGTTCTATTCGCCCCTGCCTAACTTCTATATGGGCCTGGCCTTTTTGGGCAACGGGCTGCGGACGAACCTTTTTTTTCCTTTTCTCCCTCTACCACTGAAACTGAAACTGATGACGAACTGAAGAACTAAACATAGGGCCGAAACAGAGTGGAGAGGACATGCTGAATTCGTACAGCGCAACACTTTTTATTCAAATATACATATCATTACGATTACAAATGATGCCCAATCTATTCACTTACGACTAATTATCATCACATAAACAAATGCGAGAGCAATTACACAAACATAAAAAAGTCCGGCCATCAGCCCCATCAAATTGCCCTGCTTCTGCAATTCGATGAGTTTCTTCATCTGCTTGTTCAGCTTCTTCAGCTCTGCCGTCACTACTGCATCCCCCACAGTAGCCCCAATGGAATGGGCAGATCCAGGGGCCCCAGATCCAGACACGCCCGATCCAAACTTGCCCAACTTCTCCGCCTCCAACGGTAAATCGAGCTCCCCTGATGCACCCTCCAGTTGAATCCACTCTATGTACTCATCTAGCCACTCAAAATGGGTGCATTGCTTCAATTTCTGAAATTGGAAAGATGAACCCTAAATCCCAAATCCGATGAAAAATGGGGAAAATTGGGCAAATATGAAATTGGGAGACAAAAACCAAAATTGGCATATTGAGAAGTAAAATCTCACCTTTCCCTGCTCTGGTTTGCTCTCGCATTTCACGAATTCCCGCCCAAGGTTGCCATTCTTGTCGGTCGTTGTGACTAGCCGCTTCAGGGGTGCGATACGTGAGCATGCAGGGCACCTTGTCATGGGCACTGCGCCATAGCGCGGCCATGAGCGGCGGGAGGCTGAAGCGGAGCTCGACATTGCTAGGCCGCGGCCCGGAACGGCGTTGCTGTGCGTCGTCGCCGGAGAAGAAGAACAACAACGGTCGGGGAGGGGGGAGGATGGGCTCGGGTGCTGCACGGCTCGGGCCACGGCTCGGTGTCCTCTTGTACCAATGCTGACCTGGATAAGTTAGTGGGTCCCACGCAGTGGGTCCTGCTCACCAGACCAATGCTGAGTTGGATAAGTTAGTAGGTCCCACGCTGTGGGTCCCGCTCACCTGATTCGAGTTTTAAACATGTGTCTTTGGATTAGGCAGCAGTGTCGCATGGGAACTATTTTTTCCAACGCAGATGTCGCATGAGAGCTATTGCAGCCAACGACGTCGCATGATAGACAATTCACACCAACAACGTCGCATGAAAGCTATTTGCCCGGCTCAGCGGGGAGTCCAGGAGGCGAGGCACTGGAAACCCTAGATTGCACGAACGTACCAGGAAGAGGCAGGGCGTGCTCGAGATTATTGATGAAGAAACAAATTTCCACCCGTAACCCACATAAGAGTTCGCTGAATAGAAAAGAGGAGACGTGTACGTGGGATGGCGTAGGAGGACTCCCTGTGGTATACGGATGTACAAAGCTAACACCTAAATCGCATGGACAGTTTGCTTCTTATTTTTTAGGATTAACGTGGAGCTTGACCTCCAAGCAAAAATAAAATGCAAAAAAATAGTTGTGTTAATCTACACCGTAATAATTCGACCCCACCAAATTAACGGCTCGTAAAATCTGATTAACATGAGAATTTCTTGGAAGTCTAGAATTAGTATATAATAATAATAATAATAATAATAATATAAAATAATATATATATATTATATATATATAGCTTCTTTATTGTACAAATAAGTTTGTTAGTAGCCACCATATGGAATTGTGGAGTGGCGATCAAGTCCTGCGACCAAATCAATTGGATGTTAGGAAAACATCATGGTTTGCAACACATTCCCCATAACTTCTTCACGTCAAATAGACCACAACTTTTCTGCACTTGTTCACTGCAATACAAGATGCAAGAATATACTACTCCCTCCATCCCATAGTATAGTGTCAAAAACGCTCTTATATTATGAGACGGAGGAAGTAGTTAATTAATCACAAAAGAAAGAGGCAAGTGGATGAGTACATAATTGATCTGGCTGGAAGCTGATGGAACGAACTGGGTCAAAATCAACGTGGATGGCTCTATCATACGGGAAAGAGGAGATTTTTTTTTCCGAAAAGGAGGCTCATTTGGGAAACAGGAGCTGCAAGATTGGGGATGGTTTTACAAGATGACCGGAAAGATTCTGCTTGCTTTGGGCATAGTGCTTCAAGCGTGCACTGATGCGGAAAAAGTAGAAGCTATGTCTTGCGTGGATGGCCTGAGATTAGCATTGACCTAGGTACAACATCCTTTTGTTCTCGAGTGAGACTATTTTGTTGTGGTGTCTGCTATTATAAGCAAGTCCATCTGCAAAGAAATTAAAGCATCAGGGGAGAACTTTGCAGGGTGCTGTATAGCAAAGATTAAGAGAGAGGATAAATCTCTGTCTCATGGACTAGGAAATTAGTACTACATTATAGTTAGAGGGTCTGGTGATGTTTGGGCCTTGCATGTGCGCGCTCCTATAGAAAGTCTTGACTCAATTGATTGTAATGGGTTCTGTTTGAAACAAGCTCTCTCTTTACCCTTTTTTTATCCGGTTTCCAATCAAAACAAAGAGAACTATAAATCTTATTAGGACGCAAGATTGAAATATAACAAGAACTTGGTCATTTATATGAACCGATAATCAATTCATGCTTCAGACATGATGTCAAAATTTCTGGACTACAAAGAAAAATTAACTGAATGTTAAACTGTGCTCCCACAACAAAATGAGCTACTGATTTGTCACTAATTTCAGAAAGAATTGGCATGTTCTAATATTATAACCTTAGCATAAGCATTTTAATTTCAAATACCATATCATTTCGTTCTGCTCTCACTACAACAAGCACACACGATTCGAACTAATTGCCCCATCACAACTTACCACCCTCATTAAGATGCCAAACTCAAAACACAAAAATTCTGACGACACAAACAAACTTCAGTCTATCAAAAATAGGTAGAGATTTCACCCGGGGTAGAGGCGGCCAGGTTAGAGAGAGGTAAGGGGCGGAGTTGAGTTCATGGGCACCTGAAGTGAGCCAATGACCAAACTTGAAAACAAGGTCGATCATACCTAGACAATGAGAAAACGACCAAGATCAATCACGGATAAGAGATGGGAGAGGAGAGAGAGAAGACAATTCACAAGCTCGAGCGCCGCCCTGCCACCGAAGTCGCCATCCAACTTGGCGCCGTCGCTTAAGTTCGACTGCTTCCCGCCGGTAGGACGGCCTCTTCTCTTTCTACAGAACCACTGCAACCGGCTCGCGACCGCATGGATGGAGTGGCCTGCTCTGCTGGCCTGCAGAGAAGGGAAGCCGCCATGGCTGGGTGTCGAACAGGTCGGGACAGAGCAGGTAACCTGGCTCACATGGTGCAGAAAATAGGAGAGCCCTCCCACGATCGATTTTCTCCCGATTAGTCCAGTGGTGAAGACAAGACGTAAATTTACCTCACGTTTTTTATTTGCGCGTGGGGCCACCATGCTGCAACTTACCTAGCAATCCGTGAGGTAAATTTACATTCCTTGATTTGTTTCTTTAGCGCGCCCGTGGTGTGGTACGGCTGGGGTGAGGAATAATTATTCCTCATTCAGGATGACGAATAGAGAATGTTAATTTAGGACATCTAGGTGCCTGGGCACCTTGCTATCCATCGTTGGATCGTGTTCAACGACAGATTTGGACACCAATTTAAATAATTTAATTACTAGTTAATTTGGCAGGCTTTAATTCTTTAACTGTTCCATGTATGCATGTCACATCATAGAAAAGGAAGGTCATTAAAATACCATAGTGAATAAAAATCAACATTTATTATCTCCTTATATACCACTTATTGATTCGTGGAATAAATCACTATGTATGTAAAATACACATGTATGTTACGTAACTTCAGCAATAGGTATACACATACCCACCATATAATTGGGTATACACATACACATATCCATACATGTACCTTTTTTCAAGGCACGCGCATATATATACATAATTTTGTTAGTTGGTATATGCATATCCGCATATGTACATAATTTCGTTAGTGGTATATGCATACCCGCATATGTACATAATTTCTTTGGTAGGTATACGCATACCCGCATATGTATATAATTTCTTTCTTTGCAGGGGGTATGTATACAATTTCGTTCATACGTATATGTATACCACGTATGTACATAATTTCCTTAGTAGGTATACACATATCCGCTATGTATATAATTTCTTTAATACCTAAAAACCTAGAATAAATCATTGGATATATATGTACCCGTGTATGTACATAATTTCATTAATAGGTATATATATACCATGGGTATATTTATATCATTTGGAGTCGGCGCACAATTTGTTGATATAGATAATAAAAATATTTTGTCACGAATATCTCAGAATGGTATCAACTTTTAGGTATACATTTATTCATCTGTGCGTAGAAAAAATTCACAAGCCGACGAGTCACATTGTGCGTACATAGTATATCTATTTCCTTTTATTCTGCCATTCTCTCTCCACCAATTAATGTGTGTTTTAATTCTATTCAAATCAATAAATACAAATGGGTGGACATGCGAGCTATTAAATGCTAGGTTCCTGGGCACCTATAGGTAACAACCACCATTATTCACACATACACATGTATGTATGTATGTATGTATATATATATATATATATACACACACACAATTAGGTATATATACAATTTTTTCTACATGTTGCCTTGGTGCCTTCGGAGCACGATGACAATTGGGAGTGGTTCACGGGGCGGTAGCGATCTATGACCTGATCGAGCAAAAATCTCACTATTTCCTCTTGAAGTGCTCGTATGAACTCTCTTGGTAGGAGCAGGTCCCGCACATTTTTGAACTGTCAAGAAGGAGATCAATATGCGTGTGTATTAGTTGTGTAACTAGATATCGATAATTATGTAAAATTTGTAAATAGTGTTCTAGCAAATGTACCCATTGATGTCTATCAGATTTGCTCCTTTTGGACGCCAGCATGCGAATGTTCTCAAAAATGTAGTATACACACACTTCAGTCCCCGGCGCCTGCTTCAGGACCTTTACGAGAATATAATTTAATCAGATAATAATAAATCAAGCATGATAATTAATTAATGGTATTGAAACAAGAAATAAAGAGATGGAAGCTAGCTAGTACTACTTAATTACTTACCTTGGGTCGATACCAAAACAACTTTTGTCGCCATTTGCCTGGAGTCACCTTGATGAACTTTGCCCAAGCCCTGCTCGCTGGCAAATAAAATTAATAAAGGGGTTATTAAATAGTTGATTCAGGAAATGACGAACTAAATAGTCCGAGATATAGTTGATTGAAATTACCTGTCGACTATCCCCTTCATGATGGTGAAGTCACTTTTCTTTTTTAAGTAGTGAGTCCAGTACTTCAACTTTTCTTCTTCAACTCTAATGACTAACAAGATCCAGTGGTAACTGCATGCGCACACATTTGCATGTCTTAATTAAGCGGGCATGTGCATAACACTAATCAACTAGCCTAAACCCTATATACTTAATTATTAACATCTAGCTAGCTAGTAAGCAAAAAACAGAATTTGAAGTACAAGACGGTGTGACTCACTGGAAGTTGTAAGGAAGTAGTATATCTTCATTGCTATTGAGGCGCTTCAAGAACTCTAGCATTTTATTCTCTACATCTTGTTTATACCATTCCAATTTCCATGTGTGTTCATTAATGGTATTTGGGTCAATGAACCCAATGCCATAGCGTCCAGCTTTTTTCATTTCATACATCTTCATCCTGCATAATACCACAAAAAACAATATAGTGTGGATGATTACAGGTAATGATCGATCAATGACCACTAAAGCTAGCTTGAGACTTAAATTACAGAAAGAAATCACTTACAGACAATAGCAACTGATGAGAGATTTGTCGAGTGCTTCTTGATTGAATGACTGAAATATTTCTGAATACTCAACGGACAGAGCTAGCTTATGGAAGTAATGCTCTTCCTTGACTTTCACCATGAGGGACTCTCGATTGGAACTCTTGGTAATTTTCATGTACCAATCATGCAATTCATACATTCTCATTGGGAGGTTCTTGACTTCCTCGGGCTCGACCAAAGGTTGGCCGCGGGCATATTTACGTTTCATTTCCTCCTCTCTAAGCGGACACATAGGCTCGATCTCGAGGAGTTGTCCAATAGTGATACCGAGCATTTTAGCCTGCCTTATATGCTCCTCGGTTATTACCAGATTGCCCAGCTGGGGAACGGTTTGCCCACATATATATAGGGCGCCGGTACTCTCATGTGTTGGCACAACAAGTGGGGGGATCGATTGCGCCGCCTGTTCTCCCAGCTGGGGAATGGTTTTTCCACATTTTTTGCCAGCTGCTTGGCTCGAGCTCGAGCTCGACTCCTTCTGTAGTCGTGCTCGATGTGCCTTCCTGAGTTGGCGCTCATAGTCTGAGTCAACAGGCCTGGGAGCTGGTGGTCTAGCCGTACGAATAAAGTGGTCAATCTTCTCCTCAGGCACTTTCTCCCTTGGTGACGGTGCCGGTTTCGGTCCAAAATGGGCGTCCACTTGGGCCTTCACTATGGCTGTGTTTTGCTCCTCGATCATGTCATAAGCCCTCTAGGGAAGAGGAGTGAGGCTTGGACCATATTTATATCGCTTGCCTCCGCTTGCGCCTCCTGCACTACCTCGACTCGTACCTCTACGCACCATAGTTGCGTCTGCTCTCTTCCGTGATTGCTGAGGCGGCGGACGTGGCTGAGTTGGAGCAGGAGGAGTGGCATGACGCTTTGTCGGACTTGAAGTGGGAGGAGTGGCCTGACGCGGTGTCAGACTTGAAGCAGGAGGAGTGGTCTGACGATGTGCCGGACTTGAAGCAGGAGGAGTGGCCTGACGCTTTGCCGGACTTGAAGCAGGAGGAGTGGCCTGACACGGTGTCGGACTTGAAGCAGGAGGAGTGGTCTGGCGCTGTGCCGGACTTGAAGCAGGAGGAGTGGCCTGACGCTTTGCCGGACTTGAAGCAGGAGGAGTGGCCTGACGCAGCGTCGGACTTGAAGTAGGAGGAGTGGTCTGACGCTATGCCGGACTTGAAGCAGGAGGAGTGGCCTGACGCTGTGCCGGACTTGGAGGAGGAGGAGTGGCATGGCGCGTTGGTGGACTTGGAGGATCGAGAGTCTGCTGATGCGGTGGCGGACTTCGAGGAGTTGGCTGACGCGGTGTCGGTGGCCTTGGAAAGATGATGCAATCCTTTCTCCATAGGATGATACGATGTTTGGACTCTCCCAGTGTGTGCTCCTCATCACCTCCAGGAATGTCAAGCTCTAGCCCCGAATATTGGTCCATCACTTCATCAACCATGACACGAGCATAGCCGGATGGAATCAGGTTGCAATGGAAGGTTGCATCGGGGGAATTTGTATAAGCAATGGCGTCCGCCATCTTCATGGATATGTTCTTCATTTTGAAGTGTAACTCACAGTTAGTGATCTCCTTGATGTCATCCACAGGGTATCTATCCAGCAGTGCGTCACCTGGGGCGGAACCAACGCTGCTTCTCGGAATGGATGGGACGGTGCTATCCAATGCTGGATCATCCACTAGCTGCTGCCGCTGCTGAGATCCCCTTTCCTGGCTAAGTGAGTCGATCTACTGCTGCTACGCTGGAATTTGAGTTCCAAGTCTGCGTGCCCTGATTCTAGGCCTTGAAGGCGTTCTACTTCCTGCTTCCTCTGCTCCTCCTCCAGCTTCCTCTTCTTCTCCTCCTCCATCTTCCTTTTTGCACGGCTTCTGTAGTCGGCGTTCCAGTCCGAAAAGCCTTCATACCACAGAATAACACCCTTGCCTCGTGTTCTTCCCGGGTGTTCAGGATTTCCCACGGCGCGCGTAAGCTCGTCGTTCTCTCTGTTGGGCGTGAACACCCCCTTTCGAGCATCTTCTATTGCTTGAAGTAACTTACCTTCGGCTCCTTTTAGACTTGTCTTCTTCGAAACCAGGCATGTCTTCGGGCCCAACGCCCCCCATGCGCACAGAACCAAGTTCTGCACCTGGGGGGCCAGCTCCTAGTAACTGGAGTGACATCTGCATCCAGCATCTCTTGCTCAAACTTATACCACTTAGGCATTGCCACCGCGTAGCCACCTGGCCTCAACCTATGGAACTACTCCTTTTTGCGGCATTGGCCTTGTTTTTTCTCAACCATTCCTTAGATAATTCTGATTCCTTGAATTTCACGAAAGCGGGCTGGTGTTCTCTTTGGTTCTCCAGTGTTCCCTTGAATTCTGGAGTCTTATTTCCTCTTTTGACGTAGTTGGCCCATACAGTTTTCTTGTGTGTGTTGAATGCAATTGCCATCTTCCTAAGAGCAGCATCCTTGACTTTCTGCACATCTGCATCCGTGAAATGATCTGGTAGGGTGAAATGTTCCATGAGCTTTTCCCAAAGCAGAGATTTTGCTCTATCGTCAACAAAACTAAGATCTGGACGTTTCTTTGCTGGTTCTTTCCATTCTTGAATGGAGATCGGGAGTTGGTCCTTCACAAGAACTCCGCACTGACAAATGAACTTGTTCGCAATGTTCTTAGGCGTGATTGGTTCGCCATTAGCTTTGATGGCATCGATGTTGTACTTTACACCGTCCTTCAACTTTTTGCATGGGCCTCGCTTTGTCCTACTTCCTGTAGAAGCAGATTTGCCCGATCCAGAGGGCTGAAAGAAGAAAGATCGATTCGTTAATATATCTTCAAATCAAAAAATGTGATGATCACCAGATGCCAGCTTATATAAATATACCTCGCTGGTCTCTATTATTTCAAGATCAACATTGTCGGCGTCATCATAATCATAATCATAGTTCATGACTACATCAATTCGGTCCTCGTGATCAAATATCATATCATCACCCTCCCTGGTATTGTTCAGATATCTGGTGCCATCGTAATATTTATTCTGATCATCTGGCCCGCGAGGGCTGTCTATGATCTCAAACATGGCCTCTTCTCCCTCTCTACCGGTATTGTCCGCCATAGCTTTTATTTGACTAATCCAGAAGAAATATAAAACAATTTAGTATTCAAATTACAATGCATGTATGCAATCAATAAGGAAAAACTGAATCATATTACATAATATGCATAGTCTTGAATAATATATAATCTCGAATACATCATCTCGAATAATATATAATCTCGAATACATCATCTCTAATAATATATATAATCTCGAATACATCGTCTCGAATATTATATATCGAATACATCACGGGCACGCGGTGGACACCCAAAGAGAAGGAACCATCACAGGATCATAGCTCCGGTCATCTCCCCAAAGAACCTGCCAGGTATTGGGGAACCTGACGTCCATAGCAGCTATGTAGCGACAGACGTGCTCGTCCTCCTCCCTGACAAGGCGACGCACCACCTCCGGCGGGGTGATACGTGTCCGTCATATCTATAATTTTTGATTGTTCCATGCCAATATTATACAACTTTCATATACTTTTAGCAACATTTTATACTATTTTTGGGACTAACATATTGATCCAGTGCCCAGTGTCAGTTCCTGTTTGTTGCATGTTTTTTGTTTCACAGTAAATCCATATCAAACGGAGTCCAAACGGAATAAAAACAGGTGGAGAATTTTTTTGGAATATTTGTGAAATATGGGAAGAAGAATCAACGCGAGAAGGTGCGCGAGGGGGCCACGAGGCAGGGGGGCGCGCCCCTGACCCTCGTGGGCCCCCGGTAATGCGGTCGCTGCTCTTCTTTGGCCGCAAGAAAGCTAATTTTCGGAGAAAAATATGGGCGAAGATTTCAATCCAATCGAAGTTACGGATCTCTGGATATATAAGAAACAGTGAAAGGGCAGAATCCCAGAGCGCAGAAATAGAGAGAGACAGAGAGACAAATCCAATCTCGGAGGGGCTCTCGCCCCTCCCACGCCATGGAGACCATGGACCAGAGGGGAAACCCTTCTCCCACCTAGGGAGAAGATCAAGGAAGAATAAGAAGAAGGGGGGCTCTCTCCCCCTCGCTTCCGGTGGCGCCGGAACGCCGCCGGGGGCCATCATCATCACCACAATCTACACTAATACCTCCGCCATCTTCACCAACATCTCCATCACCTTCCCCCCTCTATCTACAACGGTCCACTCTCCCGCAACCCGTTGTACCCTCTACTTGAACATGGTGCTTCATGCTTCGTATTATTATCCAATGATGTGTTGCCATCCTATGATGTCTGAGTAGATTTTCGTTGTCTTATCGGTGGTTGATGAATTGCTATGATTGGTTTAATTTGCTTGTGGTTATGTTGCTGTCCTTTGGTGCCCATCATATGAGCGCGCGCATGGATCACACCATAGGTTTAGTTGTATGTTGATAGGACTATGTATTGGAGGGCAAGAGTGACAAGAAGCTTGAACCTAGCATAGAAATTGATGCATACGGGATTGAAGGGGGGCCAATATATCTTAATGCTATGGTTGGGTTTTACCTTAATGAACGTTAGTAGTTGCGGATGCTTGCTAATAGTTCCAATCATTAGTGCATAGAATTCCAAGTCAGGGATGACATGCTAGCAGTGGCCTCTCCCACATAAAACTTGCTATCGGTCTAGTAAAGTAATCAATTACTTAGGGATAATTTCACAACTCCTACCACCATTTTTCCACACTCGCTATATTTACTTTATTGTTTCTTTATCTAAACAGCCTCTATTTTTTATTTGCGCTCTCTTTATTATCTTGCAAACCTATCCAAAAACACCTACGAAGTACTTCTAGTTTCATACTTGTTCTAGGTAAAGCAAATGTTAAGCGTGCGTAGAGTTGTATCGGTGGTCGATAGAACTTGAGGGAATATTTTTTTCTACCTTTAGCTCCTCGTTGGATTCGACACTCTTACTTATCGAAAGAGGCTACAATTGATCCCCTATACTCGCCAGCTCCCTTTGCACCGAACGTGGCCCACGTGAACGCCACCAAAGGAGATTAGAGTCGACGACAGGACCCGGGGCCGGGTTCCTCACCAAGCGGTGCGCCCCTGAAGGTAACACCTCCCAGTGCCAGCCCGGCGGAGTCCAGTCCCAGACACAGGTCCTCTGAACCAGGACATCGTCGCGAACGGGTCGATGGCGAGGATGCGGGACGGGCATCGTCGAAAACTAATACTATATGCAAATGTAACATTTTTTTTAATTATTTGATTGTGATATCTTACATACAAATTCTAAATTTCTATAAATAAAATTATAAGAAACTAAAAAAACATCGATCATCGTCTAACAATTTGAAATTAATCTAATTCATCTAGCTAAAACTAACATTTCTATATACTAAAATTTATAACAATTGTATAAAAAATAGAAAAACAGAAAAAAAAAACTTTGACATTATACTATAACTAACATTTCTATGTACTGTTTGACATTTCTATGCGACGGCGACGGCAAGGCGAGGTCGATCCAAGGCGACGGCGACGGCGAGGCGAGGGGACGGCGACAGCGCAGGAAGGGGCGGCGGCGCGACGGGGACGGCGACGACGGGGATGGCGCGACGAGGGCGGTGACGGCGCGGGACGGGGGCGGCGACGGCGCGGGAGGGACGGGGTGGCGGCAGAGAGAAGTGGGAGATGAGAAACTGAATTTTTTTTTGAAGTGTTATATATAGGAGGCACCTTAAGTACCGGTTGGAGCAACCAACCGGTACTAAAGGCTTGTTTTGGCCAGGCCAAACGGCGGGAAGGGCAGGCCTTTAGTCCGGCTGGTGGCTCCAACCGGTACTAAAGACCCCCTTTAATACCGGTTTGTGCCACCACCCGGTACCAAAGGTGGTGCGCTGCTAGGCGAGGGGCGCAAAGTTTAGTCCCACCTCGTCTAGCGAAGGGCAGCAACATTGGTTTATAAACCCAGCCGCAGGTGCTCCGTCGAGCTCCTCTCCAAAGCAAGCCTTCTAGGCCTACCTGTGTTGTGCTGCCCTATGGGCCTACTGGGCCTTGCGGGCCTGCATCCTGGCCCAACAACAGGTTGGGTTTCTAGTCATATGCAGGCTGCTGTGGCCCAGTAGGCGGGCTTTTTCTTTTCTTTTTTGCTTTATTTATTTTCTTTTATTTATTTCTGAGTTGTTTTTTGCTGTATTTAGAGTTTTTTTGTGAATATTTTTTCTTTAGGTTCAAAAAATTACAAACTTTCTATTAGTGCCTTTGTAACAGATGAGTTTTCGTCCGAAACCCTGATACTTCAAAAGAGATTGTCCATTTTGTACATGAAGTGCATCCAATTTTTGTCGTAACCCTCTCTATTTTTTTGCACATGCTATGTGGGTGAAATTATGATACCATGCCAACTTTCAACCTTTTAGAAGTTCATTTGAAGTATTTTTCAATTTCAGGGTCATTTAGCTAGAAAAAAAATCAGTAAATGCATGAAAGAATTTGTTTGCACATAAAATTTCTTCGTGTTTCAAATGCCAAAACACATAACTACCCTAACTATTACAGAGATTCCCTCTTGGGTGTGAAACATAGAAGAAAGTGATGATAGTGAAGCCGATCACATCCCAGATCATTGGGTGTGAAACTTTTTCTTCGCGTGTATCCCTCTGCGCCGTAAACATGGAAAATTTTCATCATTTAAATGGATGCTCGGGTCAATATTCACTGTGATGGAGCAATTTCATCAAACTTTTCATAATCTTCTGACATGTTTGTCTTGTCGTCCACTCCCACGATGTTTCTCTTCCGAAAAATAACTATGTTGCGCTTTGGCTCATCGTATGATGCATTCCCTTCCTTATCTTTTCTTTTTCTCGGCTTGGTAGACATGTCCTTCACATAGGAAACCTATGCCACATCATTGGCTAGGACGAATGGTTCGTCTGCATACGCAAGATTGTTGAGATCCACTGTTGTCATTCCGTACTTTAGGTCTTCCGTTACCCCGCCTCGTGTCATATTGACCCATTTGCACCGAAACAAAGGGACCTTCAAACCACGTCCATATTCAAGTTCCCATATGTCCTCTATGTAACCATAATATGTTTCCTTTCCCGTCTTGGTTGTTGCACCAAAGCAGACACCATTGTTTTGGTTGGTGCTCTTCTTATCTTGGGCGATCGTGTAAAATGTATTCCCATTTATCTCGTACCCTTTGAAAGTCATTACATTTGAAGATGGTAAATGGAACAGCAAGTACAGGTCATCTTCAATAGCGGCGTCATGCATGGCACGTGTCTGCAACCAGCCGGCGAAACCCCCTATTTGTTCACGTGTAATCCAGTCATCAGACCGCTCCGGGTGTTTGGAGCATAGAAAATTCTTGTGTTAGTCCATATACGGAGCCACCAAGGAGGAATTCTGTAGAACTGTGTGATACTTCTCCGTCGTATCTACTTTTCCAAACACTTTTGCCCTTGTTTTGAACTCTAACTTATATGATTTGAATGGAACCAACCCGGACTGACGCTGTTTTCAGCAGAATTGCCATGATGTTGTTTTATGTGAAGAAAACAAAAATTCTCGGAATGACCTGAAACTCCATGGAATATCTTACAATAAATAATAAAAAATCCTCGCCAAAGATGAAGACCAGGGGGCCCACACCTTGCCCACGAGGGTGGGGGCGCCCCCCCCCCTAGGGCGCGCCCCCTACCTCGTGGGCCCCCTGGAGACCTCCCGACTCCAACTCCAACTCTATATATTTGCTTTCGGGAGAAAAAAATAAAACAGAAGAAATCATCGCGTTTTACGACATGGAGTCGCCGCCAAGCCCTAAAACCTCTCGGGAGGGCTGATCTGGAGTCCGTTCGGGGCTCCGGAGAGGGGGATTCGTCGCCGTCCTCATCATCAACCATCCTCCATCACCAATTTCATGATGCTCGCCGCCGTGCGTGAGTAATTCCATCGTAGGCTTGCTGGACGGTGATGGGTTGGATGAGATTTATCATGTAATCGAGTTAGTTTTGTTAGGGTTTGATCCCTAGTATCCACTATGTTCTGAGATTGATGTTGCTATGACTTTGCTATGCTTAATGCTTGTCACTAGGGCCCGAGTGCCATGATTTCAGATCTGAAACTATTATGTTTTCATCAATATATGAGAGTTCTTGATCCTATCTTGCAAGTCTATAGTCCCCTATTATGTGTTATGATCCGTTAACCCTGAAGTGACAATAATCGGGATACTTACCGGTGATGACCGTAGTTTGAGGAGTTCATGTATTCACTATGTGATAATGCTTTGTTCCGGTACTCTATTAAAAGGAGGCCTTAATATCCCTTAGTTTCCATTAGGACCCCGCTGCCACGGGAGGGTAGGACAAAAGATGTCATGCAAGTTCTTTTCCATAAGCACGTATGACTATATTCGGAATACATGCCTACATTACATTGATGAATTGGAGCTAGTTCTGTGTCACCCTATGTTATGACTGTGACATGATGAACCGCATCCGGCATAATTATCCATTACTAATCCGATGCCTACGAGCTTTCCATATACTGGTTTACGCTTATTTACTTTCCCGTTGCTATTGTTACAATCACTACAAAATACCAAAAATATTACTTTGCTTTCATTACTCTTTTGTTACTGTTACCATCACTATCATATTACTTTGCTACTAAACACTTTGCTGCAGATACTAAGTTTCCAGGTGTGGTTGAATTGACAACTTAGCTGCTAATACTTGAGAATATTCTTTGGCTCCCCTTGTGTCGAATCAATAAATTTGGGTTGAATACTCTACCCTCAAAAGCTGTTGCGATCCCCTATACTTGTGGGTTATCAAGACTAATTTCTGGCGCCATTGCCGGGGAGCATAGCTCTATTCTTTGAGTCACTTGGGATTTATATCTGCTGGACTCTATGAAGAACTTGAAAGACGCTAAGACAACAATTTATCCCTCAACTACGAGGGGAGGTAAGGAACTGCCATCTAGCTCTGCACTTGATTCACCTTCTGTTATGAGTAAGCTTGCGACACCTAAACCTACTTCTGCTATTCGTTCTGATATGTCACATGTTATTGATGATGCTACTTCTGCTATGCATGATACTTATGATGAAACTACTTATATGCTTGATACTACTGTGCCACTTGCTGAATTTCTTGACAAACGACTTGCTAGGGCTAGAGATATTGAAAATATGGAATCTGATTATAATGATGAAAGTGATGATGAAGAACCACTTGTTATTCCTGAGGGTTACGTTTTTGATCAAGAAGCTTCTTTAGCTATTTTAGCTTGCAAAGATAGATATGAGCTCAAAAGGTTATTAGCTAAATGGAATAAGCAATCTCTAAATGCTAGGATGAAACCTGACCCTGCTTTTGCTACTTCACCTATCTGTGTTACTGATAAGGATTATGAATTCTCTGTTGATCCTGATATAATTACTTTGGTTGAATCTGATCCTTTTCATGGCTATGAATCTCAAACTTTTGTGGCACAACTTAATAAATTAAATGATATAGCCACCCTATTCACTAATGATGAGATATCTTGCTACTTTTATATCCTCAAAATATTTCCATTCTCATTAAAGGGTGATGCTAAGATATGGTTTAATTCTCTTGATCCTGGTTGTGTGTGTAGTCTCCAGGATATGATTTACTACTTCTCTGCTAAATATTTCCCTGCTCATAAGAAACAAGTTGCTTTAAAGGAAATATAAAACTTTGTGCAAATTAAAGAAGAGAGTCTCCCACAAGCTTGGGGGAGGCTTCTCAAGTTACTTAATGCTTTGCCTGATCATCCTCTTAAGAAAAATGAAATACTTGATATCTTTTATAATGGACTAACCGATGCTTCCAGAGATTACCTGGATAGTTGTGCTGGTTCTCTTTTCAGGGAAAGAACACCGGATGAAGCTGAAATCTTATTGAATAATATGTTGACAAATGAAAATAATTAGGCACGTCCTGAGCCAGTTCCTGCTCCAATTAATGATCTTATTCCTAAACCAACTCCGAAGAAGAGAGGTATTCTATTCCTCAGTCCAGAAGATATGCAAGAGGCAAAGAAATCTATGAAATAAAAATGTATTAAAGCTGAAGATGTTAAGAATTTACCTCCTATTTAAGAAATACATGGTCTTAATTTACCGCCTATTGAAGAAACATATGATCTTAATCCTTTATTTATTGAAGAACCTCCAGACCTCTATAACCCGACACAGGTAGTAAAGGTAAATTCTCTCTATAGATATGATAAAGCTGAAATCCCTACTACTAAAATTGCTAGTCAGTGCTTGGATGAGTTTGATAATTTTATGTTTAAGCAAGAAGACTTCAATGCTTATTTTGGTAGACAATTGAAATACAATTCAAATATGCTTGGACACTTGGGTGATTATATGGCTAATGTTGAAGGTGAACTTAAACTTGTTAGCAAACATGCTTCTATGGTTACCACTCAAGTAGAACAAGTACTTAAGGCTCAAAAAGAATTGCTCGATGAAATGAATAGTAAGAAAAATGATTATGTTGTTAAAGTGGCTACTAGAACTGGTAGAATGACTCAGGAACCTTTGTATCCTGAAGGCCACCCTAAGAGAATTGAGCAAGATTCTCAGAGAAACAATATTGATGCACCTAGTTCTTCTAAAAGGAAGAAACAGAAAAATGATAGGACTGTGCAAACTTCTAGTGAACCTATCGCTGAACCACCTGATAATCCAAATGATATCTCTATGTCTGATGCTGAAACACAATCTGGCAATGAACATGAACCTAATGAAAATGTTAATGATGATGTTCATGATGATGCTCAACCTAGTAATGATAATGATGTAGAAATTGAACCTCCTGTCGATCTTGATAACCCACAATCAAAGAATCAACGTTATGATAAGAGAGACTTTGTTGCTAGGAAACATGGTAAAGAAAGAGAACCTTGGGTTTAGAAACCCATGCCTTTTCCTCCCAAACCATCCAAGCAAAAGGATGATGAGGATTTTGAGCGCTTTGCTGAAATGATTAGACCTATCTTTTTGCGTATGCGATTGACTGATATGCTCAAAATGAATCCTTATGCTAAGTACATGAAAGATATCTTTACAAATAAAAGAAAGATACCAGAAGCTGAAATTTCCACCATGCTTGCTAATTATACTTTTAAGGGTGGAATACCAAAGAAACTTGGAGATCCAGGAGTACCTACTATACCATGCTCCATTAAAAGAAACTATGTTAAAACTGCTTTATGTGATCTTGGAGCCGGTGTTAGTGTTATGCCTCTCTCTTTATATCGTAGACTTGACTTGAATAAGTTGACACCTACTGAAATATCTTTGCAAATGGCTGATAAATCAACTGCTATACCTGTTGGCATTTTTGAGGATGTGCCTGTTGTGGTTGCAAATGTTACTATTTTAACGGACTTTGTTATTCTTGATATTCCCGAGGACGATAGTATTTCTATTATTCTTGGAAGACCTTTTCTTAATACTGCAGGGGCTTTTATTGATTGCAACAAAGGCAATGTCACTTTTCATGTTAATGGTAATGAGCATATGGTACACTTTCCGAGGAAACAACCTCAAGTTCATAGTATCAATTCTATCGGAAAAATTCCATCGATTATATTTGGAGGTTTTGAATTTCATCTTCCTACTGTCAAGAAGAAATATGATATACTTATTATTGGGGATGTGCATATCCCCGTTGAGGTAACCTAGTGTTATTCGAAATTTCTCCGGTTTCATGTTAATCGGAATGAGTTTGTTAACAAGACTTGATCAACCTTGTTAGTGGATTCCTTTTGATGAGCATGAGATGGATGAAACTAGAAGCACAACCTTCCGTACCCTCTCTATACTTTCTGTTATTTAGTTGAAATAAAGTAAAAATGGTATTTTTCTATCTGTTTCCTGACTTATCCGAGCAATATAAAAATATCCCGAAAAATAGAAGTCCTCAGAATGACATGCCAATTTAATATGATTTTTCGGGAATATTTGAGGATTTATGGTGCAAAAATTACCGCAGGGGGAGCTGCCACCTGGCCACGAGGGTGGAGGGCGCGCCCCCTGCCTCGTGGGCCCACGGTGGCCCTCCTCCACTTATTCCTGCACCCATGCTCTTCTTCTTCCTCCCACAAACACGAAAAACCAACTCAAGCACGAGTTCCAGCCCTCTTTGCTGCAATTTTCGATCTCCTTGCTCAAAGCACCTCTCACAAAACTGCTTGGGGAGATTGTTCCTTGGTATGTGACTCCTCCATTGGTCCAATTAGTTTTTCTTTTAGTGCTTTATTCATTGCAAATTTTTGCTGCTTAGGTGACCCTGTTCTTGAGTTTGCATGTCAAATTTATATGGTCAAAAGTAGTTTTGATGCATGATATAGGCTCTAGGCACTTGTAGGAGTAGTTGCTATCAATATTATTGAGTTTGGTTTACTTTTATTTTGAAGTTACTAAAAATTTTCAGAATTTTTCAGAGGAAGAAAATGCTAAGGAAAATGTTCCAAGGTGGTTCTTCAAAGAAGCAAGGACCCAGGCTTGCAATGCGTGATGCTGATGAAGAGCCACCAAAAGACGCTCCAGTGCGTCCTTGTGAGTGGCCTTCTAGAAAAAAAATTGGATCGAGCAGAATAAAAGAAGAATTCAACGCATATTTGCGTAACGCTGATCTTGTGAGCTTCGAGGAAGAGAAGTGAAGTCAGTATCATAACCTCACTAGTTCCTTTGTGAGGAGGTTTGAATTTTCCACTTCATGTAACTCTCCAACTGTCCTATTTGATCTTTTATGACAAATCTTATACCATGGACTTAGAGGATTTTACCACTACATGCAAACTTCCACAATGGGGTAGTATAAGGGATCCTCGCAAATCTGAATTTAGAGGTTTTCTTGCTAATATAACTGTGGGAGAATCTAGAGATATTACACAAGCTACCATAGGGAGCATTCACTTTCCTTCTGTGCATTATTTTGTTGTCTTCATAGGTAGATGCATAAATGGTAAAGATGAGGCATGTCACGTGTGTGTCCCTGACCTCAGTATTCTTAGGAGTGATGTGTTAGGAGACAAATCATATAATTTTGGAGCCATTGTTGCACGTAGGTTACATCTTAATAGACTTAATGGAGATTTCTTTGGTGGAATTTATGCAACCCGCGTAGCTAATTTTCTTGGTATAGATGTAAGCGAAGATGATATTGAATTACCTCCTGCCTATCTAGATTTTAATGCTATGGTTCACCACCATTTTGTCGAGAGGAACGAATCACCTCTCCAGTACCGACTAATCTTTTACAGACGCCGTGTTGTCCGTATTACTCTCCCTACTCCTGCTTTCTTTGATTATCAGGCAAGAGGAGGATATACTATTACCAGAGAGGAGGCAGATGAGTACGAGAGGAGAGCGGAGGCCGCTCGTCGCCACGCAGCAGCTCAGTAGGCGATAGCCGCTGCATCTCAGTACGACCCCAACTTCTACTACGGATATCAGCCAGGCCAGCCGTGGCCATAGACCAACTTAGGCCAAAAGCCTAAGCTTGGGGGTGTACGTATTTCCCACCGACATTACATTTATGTTCACACACTCATTGCTAGATGTCAGTGCTCATACTTTTTCATTGTATCATCGATACTAGTTTATTTTCCCTTTTTATGCTTTCTTCTTGTGTGTTTAATAAACCTTAAGAAAAACCAAAAAAATTAGTTGTAGCTTTTAATTAATTTACTTTCCTTGCTTGTAGTAGTAATTAAAAAGAAAACCCAAAAATATTTCCCGTTCTTCTTTTGCTTGTTGGGAGCTTTCTCGTGTAAATAGTTTTATTTCTTTTCTTTTCTTTGGGGGCCAGTAGGAGAAGACCATGATTAAATTGTTGAAGTGGCTCTTATATGCTTTGTTGTTGATTTAACCAAGAGCCCATATTGCTTTGTCTTCTCCTGTCTATTGAATACTCGCAGATTCCAGCTTAGTCCAATGCACGAGCACTCTTATTATTATTCACATTGTTCGGTCGTGCAAGTGAAAGGCAATTATGATGATATATGATGGACTGACTGAGATGAGAAAAACTGGTATGAACTCGACCTCTTTTGTTTTTGTAAATATGATGAGTTCATCGTTCTTGATTCAGCTTGTTATGAATCAACATGTTTGCAATGACAATTAGAGAGCATAGTTGCTTGTGCCATGCTTGATTAGCTATGAGTTATAATGGTTTACCTTGCGTGCCAACATGCTATTGAAATGGTTATGATGTGGTATGATGGGGTGGTATCCTCCTTTGAATGATTTAAGTGACTTGACTTGGCACATGTTCACGCATGTAGTTGAAACAAATCAACATAGCCTTCACGATATTTATGTTCATGGTGGATTATATCCTACTCATGCTTGCATACAATGTTTATTAATTTTAATGCATGTACATGGCTGTTGTCGCTCTCTAATTGGTCGCTTCCTAGTCTTTTGCTAGCCTTCACCTGTACTAAGCGGGAATACTGCTTGTGCATACAATCCCTTAAACTCCATAGTTATTCCAGATGAGTCCACTATACCTTCCTATATGCGGTATCTACCTGTCGTTCCAAGTAAATTTGTATGTGCCAAACTCTAAACCTTCAAATAATCATCATGTTTTGTATGCTCGAATAGCTCATGTATCAACTAGGGTTTTCTGTATCTTCCATGCTAGGCGGGTTATTCTCAAGAGGAGTGGACTCCACTAATCACTCACGAGAAAATGGCTGGTCACCGGGATGCCCAGTCCCATGCTCTATGCAAACTAAATCAAAATAATTGCAAAACAAAACTCCTCCTGGGACTGTTGTTAGTTGGAGGCACTCGTTGTTTCGAGCAAGCCATGGATTGATGTTTGTTGGTGGAGGGGGAGTATAAACTTTACCATTCTGTTTGGGAACCGCCTATAATGTGTGTAGCATGGAAGATATCGCCATCTCTTGGTTGTTATGTTGACAATGAAAGTATACCGCTCAAAATATTAATTATCTCTATTTCAAAATCGAGCTCTGGCACCTCTACAAATCCCTGCTTCCCTCTGCGAAGGGCCTATCCATTTACTTTTATGTTGAGTCATCACCCTCTTATTAAAAGCACTAGCTGGAGAGCGCAGCTGTCATTTGCATTCATCACTGTTAATTTATTATGGGTGTGACTATGATTGGATCTCTTTTACCATGAATTACAATGTCTAGTCAGTCCTTGATCTTTAAAGGTGCTCTGCATTTATATTTTGCGGTCTCAGAAAGGGCTAGCGAGATACCATCTTGTTATATCATATTATGATTGTTTTGAGAAAGTGTTGTCATCTGAGATTTATTATTATGGCTTGCTAGTTGATCATGCTATTGATATATGTAATCATGAGACCTGAGAATTATCGAAATGTGGTTAGTTATAATCTTTGCTGAAAACATGAATGCTAGCTTGACATATTTACAACAATAAGAACAAACAGAGTTTGTAAAAGTTTTTCTTTATTTCTTTCAGTTTGTCAACTGAATTGCTTGAGGACAAGCAAGGGTTTAAGCTTGGGGGAGTTGATACGTCTCCGTCGTATCTACTTTTCCAAACACTTTTGCCCTTGTTTTGGACTCTAACTTGCATGATTTGAATGGAACTAACGCGGACTGACGTTGTTTTCAGCAGAATTGCCATGGAGTTGATACCATCTTGTTACATTTGAAGATGGTAAATGGGATAGCAAGTACAGGTCATCTTCAATATCGGCGTCATGCATGGCACGTGTCTGCAACCAGCCGGCGAAACCCCCCGTTTGTTCACGTGTAATCCAGTCATCAGACCGCTTCGGGTGTTTGGAGCATATAAAATTCTTGTGTTAGTCCATATACGGAGCCACCAAGGAGGAATTTTGTAGAACTGTGTGATACGTCTCCGTCGTATCTACTTTTCCAAACACTTTTGCCCTTGTTTTGAACTCTAACTTATATGATTTGAATGAAACCAACCCGGACTGACGTTGTTTTCAGCAGAATTGCCATGATGTTGTTTTATATGCAAAAAACAAAAGTTCTCGAAATGACCTGAAACTCCATGGAATATCTTACAATAAATAATAAAAAATCATTGCCAAAGATGAAGACCAGGGGGCCCACACCTTGCCCACGAGGGTGGGGGCGCCCCCCCCCCCCAGGGCGTGCCCCCCTACCTCGTGGGCCCCCTGAAGACCTCCCGACTCCAACTCCAACTCTATATATTTGCTTTCGGGGAGAAAAAATAAAAAAGAAGAAATCATCACGTTTTACGATACGGAGCCGCTGCCAAGCCCTAAAACCACTCGGGAGGGCTGATCTGGAGTCCGTTCGGGGCTCCGGAGAGGGGGATTCGTCGCCGTCGTCATCATCAACCATCCTCCATCACCAATTTCATGATGCTCACCGTCGTGGGTGAGTAATTCCATCGTAGGCTTGCTGGACGGTGATGGGTTGGATGAGATTTATCATGTAATCGAGTTAGTTTTGTTAGGGTTTGATCCCTAGTATCCACTATGTTCTGAGATTAATGTTGCTATGACTTTGATATGCTTAATGCTTGTCACTAGGGCATGAGTGCCATGATTTCAGATCTGAACCTATTATGTTTTCATCAATATATGAGAGTTCTTGATCCTATCTTTCAAGTCTATAGTCACCTATTATGTGTTATGATCCGTTCACCCCGAAGTGACAATAATCGGGATACTTACCAGTGATGACCGTAGTTTGAGGAGTTCATGTATTCACTAGGTGCTAATGCTTTGTTCCGGTAATCTATTAAAAGGAGGCCTTAATATCCCTTAGTTTCCATTAGGACCCCACTTCCACGGGAGGGTAGGACAAAAGATGTCATGCAAGTTCTTTTCCATAAGCATGTATGACTATATTCGGAATACATGCCTACATTGCGTTGATGAGTTGGAGCTAGTTCTGTGTCACCCTATGTTATGACTGTTACATGATGAACCGCATCCGGCATAATTATCCATTACTGATCTGATGCCTACGAGCTTTCCATATACTGGTTTATGCTTATTTACTTTCCCGTTGCTATTGTTACAATCACTACAAATACCAAAATATTACTTTGCTTTCATTACTCTTTTGTTACCGTTACCATCACTATCATATTACTTTGCTACTAAACACTTTGCTGCAGATACTAAGTTTCCAGGTGTGGTTGAATTAACAACTCAGCTGCTAATACTTGAGAATATTCTTTGGCTCCCCTTGTGTCGAATCAATAAATTTGGGTTGAATACTCTACCCTCGAAAGCTGTTGCGATCCCCTATACTTTTGGGTTATCACTGTGTAGTGTGCTTGAGTGAGAGAATGTCCGTCCATACATATTATTTGATCCCCTCCTAGCGTGCCTTTTCCATCCAGTCTGCCCTTATGCCGCGATTCAGGAACACCAATCGGCTTAAGGTCAGGACTAAAGTCAATACAAAACTCAATGACCTCCTCACTTTCATGGACCTTGGAAATGCTTCCTTCTGGCCTAGCACGGTTATGAACATATTTCTTTAAGACTCCCATGAACCTATTAAAGGGGAACATATTGTGTAGAAATACAAGACCCAAAACGTTAATCTCTTCGCATAGGTGAACTAGGACGTGCGTCATGATGTTGAAGAAGGATGGTGGGAACACCAACTCGAAACTGACAAGACATTGCACCAAATCATTATCTAACCTTTATATGATTTCTGGATCGATTACATTCTGAGAGATTGAATTGAGGAATGCACATAGCTTCACAATGGCTAATCGAATGTTTTTCGGTACAAGCCCCCTCAATGCAACCGGAAGCAGTTGCGTCATAATCATGTGGCAATCATGAGACTTTAGGTTCTGGAACTTTTTCTCTGCCATATTTATTATTCCCTTTATATTCGACGAGAAGCCAGATGGTACCTTCATACTGAGGATCCATTCAAAGAAGATTTCCTTCTTTTCTTTGGTAAGAGCGTAGCTGGCCTCACCCTGATGTATGCCATCTTTTCCGTGCATATGTTGCTGGTCCTCCCGTGCCTCCGGTGTATCTTTTGTCTTCCCATACACACCCAATAAGCAAAGCATGGTGATATGTTTCCATCGTATCTACTTTTCCAAACACTTTTGCCCTTGTTTTGGACTCTAACTTGTATGATTTGAATGAAACTAACCCGGACTGACGCTGTTTTCAGCAGAATTGCCATGATGTTGTTTTATGTGCAGAAAACAAAAGTTCTCGGAATGACCTGAAACTCCATGGAATATCTTACAATAAATAATAAAAAATCATCGCCAAAGATGAAGACCAGGGGGCCCACACCTTGCCCACGAGGGTGGGGGCGCCCCCCCCCCCCAGGGCGCGCCCCCTACCTCGTGGGCCCCCTGGAGACCTCCCGACTCCAACTCCAACTCTATATATTTGCTTTCGGGAGAAAAAAATAAAAGAGAAGAAATCATCGCGTTTTACGACACGGAGTCGCCGCCAAGCCCTAAAACCTCTCGGGAGGGCTGATCTGGAGTCCGTTCGGGGCTCCGGAGAGGGGGATTCATCGCCATCGTCATCACCAACCATCCTCCATCACCAATTTCATGATGCTCATCGCCGTGCGTGAGTAATTCCATCATAGGCTTGCTGGACGGTGATGGGTTGGATGAGATTTATCATGTAATGGAGTTAGTTTTGTTAGGGTTTGATTCCTAGTATCCACTATGTTCTGAGATTGATGTTGCTATGACTTTGCTATGCTTAATGCTTGTCACTAGGGCCCGAGTGCCATGATTTCAGATCTGAACCTATTATGTTTTCATCAATATATGAATGTTCTTGATCCTATCTTGCAAGTCTATAGTCCCCTATTATGTGTTATGATCCGTTAACCCCGAAGTGACAATAATCGAGATACTTACCGGTGATGACCGTAGTTTGAGGAGTTCATGTATTCACTATGTGCTAATGCTTTGTTCCGGTAATCTATTAAAAGGAGGCCTTAATATCCCTTAGTTTCCATTAGGACCCCACTGCCACGGGAGGGTAGGACAAAAGATGTCATGCAAGTTCTTTTCCATAAGCATGTATGACCATATTCGGAATACATGCCTACATTACATTGATGAATTGGAGCTAGTTCTGTGTCACCCTATGTTATGACTGTTACATGATGAACCGCATCCGGCATAATTATCCATTACTGATCTGATGCCTACGAGCTTTCCATATACTGGTTTATGCTTATTTACTTTCCCGTTGCTATTGTTACAATCACTACAAAATACCAAAAATATTACTTTGCTTTCATTACTCTTTTGTTACCGTTACCATCACTATCATATTACTTTGCTACTAAACACTTTGCTGCAGATACTAAGTTTCCAGGTGTGGTTGAATTGACAACTCAGCTGCTAATACTTGAGAATATTCTTTGGCTCCCCTTGTGTCGAATCAATAAATTTGGGTTGAATACTCTACCCTCGAAAGCTGTTGTGATCCCCTATACTTGTGGGTTATCACTGTGTAGTGTGCTTGAGTGAGAGAATGTCCGTCCATACATATTATTTGATCCCCTCCTAGCGTGCCTTTTCCATCCAGTCTGCCCTTATGCCGCAAGTCAGGAACACCAATCGGCTTAAGGTCAGGACTAAAGTCAATACAAAACTCAATGACCTCCTCATTTTCATGGCCCTTGGAAATGCTTCCTTCTGGCCTAGCACGGTTATGAACATGTTTCTTTAAGACTCCCATGAACCTCTTAAAGGGGAACATATTGTGTAGAAATACAAGACCCAAAACATTAATCTCTTCGCATAGGTGAACTAGGACGTGTGTCATGATGTTGAAGAAGGATGGTGGGAACACCAACTCGAAACTGACAAGACATTGCACCAAATCATTATCTAACCTTTATATGATTTCTGGATCGATTACCTTCTGAGAGATTGCATTGAGAAATGCACATAGCTTCACAATGGCTAATCAAACGTTTTCCGGTACAAGCCCCCTCAATGCAACCAGAAGCAGTTGCGTCATAATCATGTGGCAGTCATGAGGTTTTAGGTTCTGGAACTTTTTCTCTGCCATATTTATTATTCCCTTTATATTTGACGAGAAGCCAGATGGTACCTTCATACTGAGCAGGCATTCAAAGAAGATTTCCTTCTTTTCTTTGGTAAGAGCGTAGCTGGCATGACCCTGATGTATGCCATCATTTCCGTGCATACGTTGCTGGTCCTCCCGTGCCTCCGGTGTATCTTTTGTCTTCCCATACACACCCAATAAGCCAAGCAGGGTGATACGTCTCCGTCGTATCTACTTTTCCAAACACTTTTGCCCTTGTTTTGGACTCTAACTTGTATGATTTGAATGAAACTAACCCGGACTGACGCTGTTTTCAGCAGAATTGCCATGATGTTGTTTTATGTGCAGAAAACAAAAGTTCTCGGAATGACCTCAAAACTCCACGGAATACCTCAAAATAAATAATAAAAAATCCTCGCCAAAGATGAAGACCAGGGGGCCCACACCCTGCTCACGAGGGTGGGGACGCCCCCCCCCTAGGGCGCGCCCCCTACCTCATGGGCCCCCTGGAGACTTCCCGACTCCAACTCCAACTCTATATATCTGCTTTCGGGGCTGATCTGGAGTCCGCTCGGGGCTCCGGAGAGGGGGATTTGTCGTCGTCATCATCATCAACCATCCTCCATCACCAATTTCATGATGCTCACCGCCGTGCGTGAGTAATTCTATCGTAGGCTTGCTGGACGGTGATGGGTTGGATGAGATTTATCATGTAATCGAGTTAGTTTTGTTAGGGTTTGATCCCTAGTATCCACTATGTTCTGAGATTAATGTTGCTATGACTTTGCTATGCTTAATGCTTGTCACTAGGGCCCGAGTGCCATGATTTCAGATCTGAACCTATTATGTTTTCATCAATATATGAGAGTTCTTGATCCTATCTTTCAAGTCTATAGTCACCTATTATGTGTTATGATCCGTTAACCCCGAAGTGACAATAATCGGGATACTTACCGGTGATGACCGTAGTTTGAGAAGTTCATGTATTCACTATGTGCTAATGCTTTGTTCCGGTTCTCTATTAAAAGGAGGCCTTAGTATCCCTTAGTTTCCATTAGGACCCCGCTGCGACGGGAGGGTAGGACAAAAGATGTCATGCAAGTTCTTTTCCATAAGCACGTATGACTATATTCGGAATACGTGCCTACATTACATTGATGAACTGGAGCTAGTTATGTGTCACCCTATGTTATGACTGTTACATGATGAACCACATCCGGCATAATTATCCATCATTGATCCATTGCCTACGAGCTTTCCATATACTGGTTTACAATTATTTAGTTTCCCGTTGCTATTGTTACAATCACTACAAAATACCAAAAACATTACTTACTTTCATTACTCTTTTGTTACCGTTACCATCACTATCATATTACTTTGCTACTAAACACTTTGCTGCAGATACTAAGTTTCCAGGTGTGGTTGAATTGACAACTCAACTGCTAATACTTGTGAATATTCTTTGGCTCCCCTTGTGTCGAATCAATAAATTTGGGTTGAATACTCTACCCTCGAAAGCTGTTGCGATCCCCTATACTTGTGGGTCATCACAGGGTCACGCTCAGATTCTTCGTCACGTGCATCACATCGATTGCGGAGCGGACCTCTAAGTCTTTCCAATACGGCAGGTCCCAAAATATAGATTTTTTCTTCCAAATGTGTGCGCGTCTGTTAGTGTCATTTGGAATAGGTTCTCTGCGAGGACCCTTTCCAAAGACTACCTTCAAATCCTTAACCATACCATGTACATCAGCACCAGTACAATGGCGAAGCTTCATTCGGTGATCCGTATCACCTTTGAAATGCTTGCCTTTCTTTCTTACGGGATGCCTGCTCGGAAGAAATCGACGATGTCCCAGGTACACATTCTTCCTACAATTACCCAAATATATAATGTCGGTATCATCCAAGCAGTGCGTACATGCGCGGTATCCCTTGTTTGTCTGTCCTGAAAGGTTACTAAGAGCAGGCCAATCATTGATTCTCACGAACAACAACGCCTTTAGGTCAAATTCTTCCCCCATGTGCTCATCCCACGCACGTACACCTGTTCCATTCCACAGCTGTAAGAGTTTTTCAACTAATGGCCTTAGGTACACATCAATGTCGTTGCCGGGTTGCTTAATTAGGGCCTTGGATGAGCATTGGCATCATAATGAACTTCCGCTTCATGCACAACCAAGGAGGAAGGTTATACATACATAGAGTCACATGCCAGGTGCTATGGTTGCTGCTCTGCTCCCCAAAAGGATTAATGCCATCTGCGCTTAGACCAAACCATACGTTCCTTGCGTCACCTGCAAACTCCTCCATGTACTTTCTCTCGATTTTTCTCCACTACGACCCGTCAGCGGGTACTCTCAACTTTCCATCTTTCTTACGGTATTCTCTGTGCCATCGCATAGCCTTGGCATGCTCTTTGTTTAGGAACAAACGTTTCAACCGTGGTATTATAGGAGCATACCACATCACCTTGGCAAGAATCTTCTTCCTAGGGCGCTCGCCCACGACATCACCAGGGTCATCGCGGCTGATCTTATATCGCAATGCACCGCATACCGGGCACGCGTTCAAATCCGCGCACTCACCGCGGTAGAGGATGCAGTCATTAGGGCATGCATGTATCTTCTGCACCTCTAACCCTAGAGGGCAGACAACCTTCTTTGCTTCGTACGTACTCTCGGGCAATTCGTTGTCCTTTGGAAGCATCTTCTTTAACATTACCAGCAACTTTCCAAATGCCTTGTCAGATACACCATTCTCTGCCTTCCATTGCAGTAATTCCAGTGTGGTGCCCAGCTTTTTATTGTCAGTTTCGCAATTCGGGTACAATAATTTCTTGTGATCCTCTAACATGCGCTGCAACTTCTTCTTCTCCTTTGCACTTGCGCAGTTTCTCTCTGCATCGGCAATGGCCCGACCTAGATCATCAGTTGGCTCATCTGATGCCTCTTGTCTAGCTTCTTCCCGCATTGCCGGATCAGCTTCTTCCCCCATTGTTGTATCATCGTATTCAGGGAACCCATGGCCAGGATAGCTATCGTCGTCCTCTTCTTCTTCATTTTCTTCCATCATAACCCCTCTTTCTCCGTGCTTGGTCCAAACAATATAGTGGGGCATGAAACCGGACTCAAACAGGTGGGCGTGAATGGTTCTTGCGTTAGAGTAATTGTGATCTCATTCTTATAGCCAGCACATGGACAAGGCATTAAACCATCCGCCCGCTTGTTTTCCTGAGCTGCAATCAGAAAATTATGCACGCCCTCAACGAACTGGGGAGAGCATCGGTCATTGTACATCCATTGCCGGCTCATCTTCATTACACAACACCGAATAGACCAAATTAATACAAGTTCATACATAAATTTCATACAATACTTATTCTCGTAAAGCAAACATATAAATAGCTCTCTAGCTAAAGAATTTAAATGAAACAGCAAATGCGATCAAGATCGCAACTAAGGTAACAATTGATCCAACAACATAATGATACTAAGCCTCACTATGAATGGCATATTTTCTAATCTTTCTAATCTTCAACCGCATTTTCTCCATCTTGATCTTGTGATCATCGACGACATCAGCAACATGCAACTCCAATTCCATCTTCTCCCCCTCAATTCTTTTCAATTTTTCTTTTAAATACTCGTTTTCTCTTTCAACTAAATTTAACCTCTCGACAATAGGGTCGGTTGGAATTTCCGGTTCACATACCTCCTAGATAAAAAGATCCATGTCAATTTGATGGGCATAATTTGTCATAAACACGAAATGCAACAAAATCGTTATAAAAGAAAATATACCACATCCGAATCATAACGCAGACGAGGGCCGGCGGGGACGGATATCAAAACCATGGCACTATGAATAACAAACAACGTACGGGTAAGATAATTATACAAGTAACTATATATCTAAATCACACAAACATGATTTTTTTTATATAAAAAAGATAAGAACAAGAGGGCTCACCCACAAGGTGGTGCCGGCCACAAGACGGTGCGGACGATCGACGGTGGTTAGGACGGAGACGGGAAGGCACTAAGTAAACCACACCTACATATGCAAACTAAGAGTTATTTTGAGCTTAAATTGCATATAAATCAAATAAACTACCACATATAATTCCTCCCAAATTACTAAAACCCATAAATTAATGACTATATAAAGCATTGCAAAAGCTAATCTAGCAATGAGAGATGAAAGGACAAAGTTGCTTACCTTTGTGATCACTTGAATGGATGGGGGCCTTCAAATCTTGACAAAATTTGGGCAAAATGTGAGATGAGCTCGAGGTAGATGGGGAAGAACAGAGAGGAGAGGGGAAAGGGAAAAAACAGAGAGAGCTCGGGTGGACGAAGGGTTTATATAGGACGACCTTTAGCACCGGTTCGTGCCAAGAACCGGTACTAAAGGTGCTGGAGGGGCCCAGACTGACAACATCCTGTCACCACTCTCTTTAGTACTGGTTCGTGGCACGAACCAGTGCTAAAGATTCGCCACGAACCGGTACTAATGGTAGCGGCCCAGCTAGCCGTTGGAACCGGCACTAATGGTCACATTAGTGCCGGTTCAATTACAAACTGGGACTAATGAGCTGAACATTTGACCCTTTTTCTACTAGTGCTTGATGCCTTACATTCAAGATACCTGTGATCACCTTCGCAGCAGAAACCAATAAATTTTACTAGGTTGATATGTTGGATCAGTCCAATTGAGCAATCTCACATCACATCCAAGAACAAGGTAGTGCTGCGACGAGCACAAGGCCTGATGGGGAGCGACTTGTATGGCACATGTTTTGGAAGATCAACGTGCTGCAAAAGGTGAAAATTTGTGCATGAAATTGTTACGGGAATGTTTACCTACACGCCAAGTTAAGAAGCATAGGCACTTGGAGATTGTTAACCAGTGCCAACGATGTGGGTGCACTACCGAGGACAGTTTTCATGCCGTTGTTGCGTGTCTGGCGGCGAGGGCTGTGTGGGATGCCATGGGTGAGGTTTGGAAGGTCCCAGTGAAGGAGACAATTTTGAACACTAGAGTTGAGTGGCTTTTCGACCTGCTTGTTACTCTCACGGAGAAAGAACGGACAAGGGTCTTGATGATCATATGGAGAAATAGGCAGATAAGGAACGACACTTTGCATGATAAAGTCCCGGCTCCTGTTGAGGCAACACGTAAGTTTCTGCTGAGTTATGTGTCATCTTTGGAACAGATTAAGTTGAACCATGGGAGAGACTTGGTGAAGGGAAAAGGTCCTGCACTAGAAGAACCATGATTAGAAAACCGCGCATTCATCGGATGAAGGAGCAAACGCCATGGCCGCCACCACCGGCAGGCTGGGTAGCGGTTTCCACACATGGATACTTTGGAACATGCGATAATGGTGGTGCACCAGCCATGGTAGAAAGGGATAACAATGTGGGGGGGCATGTACTATCTGGATGCTGGTACATTCCCCATTGTATAGATGCATTTGAAGCTGAACTAGTGGCGGTCAGAGAAGGAGTTAAAGCGGCATTGATGCATACGGCTTTGCCGTTCATTGTTCAGACTGATTGCGCTGCAGTTGTGAAGGTGCTGGATGAAGCGGGACTTAACAGATCATACCTGGGCCATATGATAGAGGAGATTAAGGAGTTGTTAGGAGACATGGAGCATATTCTTATGTGTATTGACCGTGTGCTGAATAGGGTTGCAGATCGACTAGCCTTTTTGTCGAGAGCGGAGCATCGAACCGAGTTGTGCTTGCAGGTCGCCCCAGATGCTCTCATTAGCCTACTGGCTATAGATTCTAATCCTATTACTTGACATATTAATCTCCCTTTTCCACCGCAAAAAAGAACTTTATCTATCACACGAAATTCTCGGATCTATTTTTTTATTGCGCTACATCTTAACCTTTTCTTTAAAAAGGCGAGCACTTTCAAGCTTCGTTTGTGAACTCATCTAAAGCATGTATATCCAATAGGAGTTTTTCTCCTCCTCCTTTGATAGCTCATGATTCATATGTTTAATAGCCCAATAGTCTCTATGTTCTAATTCTAAGAGCAAATGACAAACCTTGCAGAACCATCTTATTCGGCGCCATTTCCATAGGATTCTTGTATGTTATGCGGCCTAGAGTGAATCATTTAGTTTACTGGCTTCATCTTTTCTTGATTTTTTGCATCGTTTTCTAAAGGGTTGCCTTGTTCTTCTGGTTTGAAAGTTCCACTTGACCATTTGTTTGAGGATGGTATGATGGTGTTATAAGTGTGTGATACCATACTTACGGAGGATCTTTCTGAAAACACCTCGTATGAAATGATATATACCGTCAGTAATTTAAAAATTAGGAACTTTGAATCTTGGGAATATAATGTCTTTGATCATTTTGATAGTTGCGTCTGTGTGGTGTGTGGGGATTGCTTTCACCCACTTGATGAGATAATCTACAATCGCAATGTTGAGTATCATGGTTGTTATGAAAGTATAGGATATCACATGGAAGTGGAGTTTCTCAGCCTAAGCTTAAATGAGCTCGGGTGAACAGTAAAATCGACAAACATTGACAAATATTTTAAAATTTTCATTATGGAATCACATTCCTGGAAGGCTTGGCAAAAAACAAAAACAAAAGAAAATCGATACTCTGAAAATGCTACTTTCAAAAGCATTTCGGAGCACCAATTTTTTTTGCCATGGCTTCCACAAATGCGAATTCATGATGAAATTTTTGCAAGCTCTTAGAACATTACTCTATGTTTGTCACAAAATTTTCAGATTTTTTTTATTTTACTATGCACCCGAGCTCATTTGAGCTCGGGCTGAGAAGGTGAGTTTTCATATCATATGATTTATTCTAGGTTATCTTTTACTCCAAGAAGATCTTGTACTCTCTATATATATACGCCCACGAGGCTCCACAATACAACAATGGTTCGACAAATTATCCCCTCTCTAATACTCTTACAGACAAGAATATAAGTATGCCCATTTAAGGTTGGCAAATTAAACTATAATGCATAGGCATCTCTTGCCTCTTACCTATGTTACCTGTGCGTTGGTAGGGGTCACAACTTTTAACATAAATGTGTACATCTTTAAATATAGTTGGCCAAAAGAAACTGGATTGAAGTATCTTCGCGGCTGTCCGGTCGCCAGCATGATGCCCTTCATATTGACTATTATGACAAGTCCGAAAATATTACATACATGTCCATAGACTATCAAGCAGCAACTACAAGCACATGGAGCAAGGTGAAGAAAAGAAAAATGCAGACATATGAAATGGGCGGCACGGATTATTCACGGCCACGGGCAGGCCAGGGTACATTGCTATATATACACTCAGTATCAGTGAACTATCTATGCAAACGATTAATCATATGATCGATGCAAGGCCAGGGAACATTCTGTAATTTGCATGCCCGACGCTAGGTTCAATTCCTGCTGTATGTATCGACGCCGTGCCGGTCAGGCCCAGTAGCTTTCTTACACATCATCCCTGTCTACAAATGCAATGCCCCACTCGATCTTTGTGTGCGTGTTTTGGACAAAGGGTGGTTGATCGATCAATTTCTGGTCCATTGCAAATATTTATGAGACGAGCGAGATGGATGCCACTCGACGGTCCTGCGTGCGTAGTAACGAAGAATACGATGGCCATCCAGGATTCATAATTCAAAGTGACGATCCATTGATGAGCGATGACCCACGAGGGGTCTACCACGCACTGCAACCACCTATGTACGTACTCTACCTAGATATGCATGCTACCTTGCTTATTGCTGGTGTGAGATAGAAAGACAAATATTTTATCCGTCCGGAAATACTTGTCGAAGAAATTGATAAAGTATTTTCTCTACTTTAGTACGACAATAGATTGTAAGGTTCTCCTTTCTGCCATGCAGAACACTTCATACAATCTTACGTGCGTTGCCCTTTCCCTGTCTTCATTTCTATTTTATTTTCCTTCCACCGCCTTTGGTTTTTCACCGGTTTTACTCAAAAATGGTCTTAACCATCTCACTTGTTATTGACTTTTCTCTACTACTCCATTCGATCCATATTACTTGTCGCTCAAATGGATGTACCTTGAATTAAAATACGTCTAGATATATCTGTTTGAGCGACAAGTGATATGAATCGAAGAGAGCACCTAAAAATGACATAAGCTTTCCTTTCCCGCCGGTCAGAATGTTTCATACAACCTTACATATGTTCCCTCTTCCTTAAGGGAGAACGTGATTGATATCCACCGTGTGATCTCATGTAGTGTAGTAGTGAATGTATATACTAAAAAAAATTGTAAACTCCATGCAAGAAAAGCAATGTCATGGTTATAGGAGCATATCACCCTTGGCTGGGAGGCGCTTGTAGAAGTTGAAGGGCGCCGACGGCTGCTTGCTCCGGAGCCGGGGGTGTCGGAGGAGGTACAGGCCGGCGAGGACGGCCACCACCCGAAATGGCGTCACATAGAGCACGATGGCGATGATGAAGGAGAGCGTGATGAACATAGCGGTGGCCCTAGGGTCGCGCCAGCTGAGCAAGGACTGGGCACGCTCCCCCTGCATGGCCAGGTCACCGACCACTGTTTGCACCCTGCCGGCGACACTCCTCAGCCGGTCGTACCTCATACGCACCACATCGCCCGGCTTGGACGTCGGGAACGTGTCGAACTCCTCGTCTAGCTCGTCCGGCTGCGCCAGCTCCGCGTGCGACAACACCGTGTCCATGTGCGGAGGGTTCCGCGGCCGCCGCCGGTAGTTCCACACCCCGATCAGGAATATGTACAGGAACACCGTCGACAAGATCAGCTCCGGGTAGCAGACGAGGATGAGGAACAAGACGTGGACGAGGCTGGTGGTCAGCGGGTTCTTCCACTTGCAGATGTTGTCGAACCACTTGCCGGCCGCCAAGGCGCCGGAGAAGAGCGAGATGATGCGGTTGAAGTTGGCCTTGCTCCGGCGCAGGCTGAACATGTGCGAGTCCGCGTCCAGTATGTACTCCACCACCTCCCGCCGCAGCGGCGGCTCCGCTTTGCCCAATCGCGTCGCCACCATCTGCATCGCCAGGAACCGGAGGGAGTTGAGCTGCAGCACGGAGATGGGGCTCGTGTAGTGCATCTTGGGCAACAGCGGTCGCCCGTACTGTGCCAGCATGTTGGCCCATGCCGTGCAAGTGAACCGGACGGCCAAGTGGAGCTCCCCCGTTTTCTTAAGCCCACCCGGGGTCAGTGCCATGAGCGGGTAGTAGTGCGTGTACACCCGGTCTGACTCCAACGCCGAGAGGCGGACGCGCACCTTGCCGATCCTCTCGTCCTTGGCGTCGCCATGGCCGTCGAGATTTTTGTTGTTGAAGACGGCGACGGTGATGACGGTGCCAAGGTCAAACACCTCCCAGATGTACTGCTCGTTCCACGCGTGTGCCGCGGTACCGAGCAGCGTGCGTGTGCGCACCCACTTGGCGCCGTACTTGGCGACGCAGTAGGGGTTCTTGTTGCTGCCGAGGCTGCGTGCGCTGAGGATGCCCACCTCGAGCATGCCGATGGCGCTCTTCCGCAGCTTCTTCGCCGCCGGCTGCAGGTCGCTGGTGTAGTGCGTCGACTCGTCCACCACATGGTACGCCGTCTCTAGGCTCATCTTGAGGTGGATCTTGCTGGCGAACGTCTTGGAATGCTCACGGTGCTTGGTCCCCGTCGTGACATCCGCCGCCGCCTCGTCTACCGTCATCCCACGCGACAGGTTGAACCATTTTGACGCCACCGACTTGGCCAGGTCGTTGCGCGGCGCGTTTGCCGCCACGGGGATGATGATGCGGCCGATGGGCTCGTCTCTCCCGGCAGCAACCTTCTCCTCCACAGTCACCACCAGCGGGTCCTCGAACGGCTCACATGCCACGAATATGAACTCGTCGTTCCACACCGGGTTCGCAGGCGGCTGCCCCGCCCGTGTCCGGCGGATCTGGCCGCCCATCTGGATCTTGGCGATGGTGGGCTTGACCGGCGGGTCCTTTGAATTCTCCGCGCCGATGAGGTCCTTCGCCCCGATGACACATACCTTGAGGTAGATGAGCTTGGGGGAGTAGTACACCTTGGAGCGCGTGTTAGTGAGCCCCGCGGTCGACAGCGGGTGCGCGCCCGAGTGGTACGCTTCTGGGAATGCTTCGTCGGCCTGGGTGCCGATCCAGACGGCGAGCATGATCTCGCCGAGGCTGTGGCCATGGTGGAACCTCTCCCCATGGGCATCAGAGAGGTTGTACCACTGCGGGGCCAGCGGGCTGTCGGGCGGGATGCACTCGGGGATGTCGGACACGTCCAGGACTACGCGGCCGACGAAGTCATCGTGGATCGTGTCCTTGTCCTTGACAATGACCTCCAGCTGGTTGGACTGAAGGTTGGCGAAGGAGAAGGCGAACGTCTGGCGCCACACGGGGTTGTGGTTCTTCACCAGGTGCTTGGTCACGCCTTTGAAGTTGCCCAGCTTCACCTCCACGTAAGGGTCCAGCGCGCCGGTGACGTCCATGGTGGGCAGGTCGCGCGCCTTCACCACGCTCACGTACAGGTACTTCATCGGCTCCACCATGTCATACGTGGACGCCATCTTCGTTGCCGCCATCGCCGCGCCGCGCGGGCCGAGCTTCGCGGGAAGGGGCGGCTTCGTTTCCACGAGATTGTACGCTGATCCAGGGGCCACCTGCGCCGGGGGCTTCGCCATGGCTACCGTCTGCGGTGGAGGTCGAGTGCTAGCTGCCTAGGCGGTGTAGGATGGCCGGGGTTTAGTATTACGGCCGGCCGGACATGCTTCTATGGCTTGCTAGGTAGTTCCGTTTGTGTGCACTGTTTTGAGCGCGTGTATCCTGATATATATAGAATTTAGAAGGTCCTTTTAGAAGGCCTTCAATGACCATAGATCGAATCTATCATATCTTTACAGTGCGGCGACTAGTTATACCTACTTCTTTTTTTCTTAGGATCAATATCAGCAACACAGTTCATCCAACGATATAAACAAAATTCCAGCTATAGAACTATGACACAATCAATAAACAAAATGTTGTTATACACATTATCTTATATTTGTATGGTTGTTTAACTGACTAGCTATTAATCCCAAAAAACAGATGAGACGATAGCATCCCATCCTTACTAGCACCAACTAACCCTAGATCTGGATCTACCGGGTCAGGCGATGAGGGCATCGTTTTGAAACAAGTGCTGGTTGGACGGGAAAAGCGGAAGAGGGGTGTCTCATCCACCGCAAGGCCGACGGCCGATCCTGGTGGCATGATGTTGCGGAGGATCGGCGACGGGCGCATGTAGATGGATCCGTGCAAGATGGTGAAGTTGTCTGGCGTCATGATGGATTCGACGACAGGCCAGGCAAGGTTGATGGGTCAGTTTCTGCTCTGGAGATGCACCGGTCGAAGATGCCGGCGGCAGCTTCTGAGAGTGTGTCACTCCGATATGGGACCTAGTCCCGGTGTGTGGCTGGGCTCAGAGGCAGTTTTAGGCCCCAGGCAGCCATGGCCTTGGCCTGGGGCGTGGTGGATTTGTTCTTTGTTAACTGTAGCATACTGTAGCAAAAATCTCACTGTAGCTTACTATAGTTGCACTGCTTGCCTGGGACGTAGGCTGAACCTAGCTCCGCTACTGGCTGGGCTGGGGCATCCGACACTATTAGGAAAAGGCCTACTAATGGCGCACCGGTTTTGCCTACTAATGGCGCACCGGTAGTGCGCCATTAGTAGCACGCCACTAGTATTTTTTACTAATGGCGCACCACTGGTGCGCCATTAGTATGCCATTCGGTGCTCCACTAGTATTCCCTCCAGGTGCGCCACTAATAACTTTATAAGTGCGCCACTAGTAATAAAGAAAGGTGCGCCACTAATAAGGGCTTAAATGCACCATTAGTAATGTATTTGGAAAACAAAAAAAATCTAAATTTACAAAAAACAACCTATAAGGAAAAATAATTTAAAAACAAAAATGAAATAGAATCATAATTTTTATTATAGTAAGAATATTACAATGTCTTTACAAGTTTCCAATAAAAGGAAAATTGCAAGGAAATAAAAGAAAATCCTAAAACTAATCTTCTAGTAATCTTTTCTTCTTTTTCTTCACTTTATCCCTGCAAAATGTAACAAAATAAACACAAACACAAACAAACTATTTATAACATGTCAATACTGTCATTTTTTCAGACCAAGTAACTAACAACTTCAGTGAGACAGGCACAGTGCAGTGTGAATTTCAATTGGCTAAATCATATATAGAAATCAGTATCTTCTCTATGAACCTGAAACTAAGATGACTGGACTAATTTTGCACATTTGATTTATGAATTTATTCTTCTTCGACAACCAACTAAACTTCGGATCATCTTCTAAGCATCTGTACATACTACATAGGCTGATTAATCCAACAGCCACAATGCAAATATCGACTATTTCCATTCAACTTCTTCACTTACTCATTATTATCTAATGAAACCATTCGTAACTAATGAAGCAGATATGACCGAAAGAGGCTACGTGCGGCTGGGTGAAACGGACAAGGTTTCATGTATGCAATATATTATAGAAAAATAAGTGTTGACAGAAAATGAAAGATTTCCTGTCAAACAAACAGAGCTTCATTTTGTAACATTTCTGACCCACACGATAATTGTACAGCATAGTAGAGGAGACCACTGTACATACATGTGTTGAATGAAGCAGACTAAGAAATATTGGGTGGGTATAAAGAATACAATAGTACGGTGGCTGATGCAAACAAGTGCAGAGTTGCATCTACAGAATAGGTAACAAATTAAATAGCCCTGGTGCCAGCAGTAGAGTTCGTGTATCCAATCCATCCTTTGTTTAACAGCAGCTCCAACTCTTGTGTAACAAATTAAGTTTGGCATGGGCACACATAAAGCACTGACATTTTCACGGCTCGATGGCCGTGGGCTAAGGGAGCAGAGGAGGAGGTGCGGCTCCCCTCACATGGCGACGAAACCGAGGGATGGAGGTGCGGCGCACCGGAGCAGGCAGAGTTGCCTTGTGTTGGCCAAACTCGTGGCTAGCAACAGAGAAGCGCTTCTCTTGCTCGACGGATGTTGGGTGTGTGTGAGGCGTGCTCCTGCCTGCCTGCCTGCGTGAGGAACGGGAGGACCATTAGAGAAGAGAAGGGAAGGGAGGAAGAGCAGGTAGAGGATGGCAAGGGGAGAGGAGGGAATCAAAATCGAAGATGAGAAGATGACCTTGAGGAGGAGCAGGGGAAGAGCGGAGCAGCAGAAACAGAGGCCTTCCTCTCCCGGTGGTGAGGACCGAGGCGACCTCCGTCACGGCCCAGCCAGGTCGACGACTCTGGCGACCGTGGCTGCCAGATCCGGTGTCGCCATGGCCGGCCTCCTCCTGTGGTGCCTGCTAGGTCGCCATGGCCGCGGGCTCCATTAGTGGCGCACTTTCCGACAGGTGCGCCATTACTAGTTACAACTAGTAATGGCGCACTGTGTCTGGATGCGCCATTAGTATGTTTGGACAGGCGCACTAGTTCAAAAAAGAAATTTGATACTAATGGCGCACCTGGGGTGCGCCATTAGTAGTTTCAACTCTAATGGCGTATCAGAAGGTGGTGCGCCATTAGTATATACTAATGACGCACCGCTTGTCTGGCATGCCATTAGTGTCAATCCCATCTATAGCCTTTTTTTCTAGTAGTGCGACTTTAGATGTTAGTGTTTGGTGCGATGTCTGTTTGGTATTAGACCCGGATATTCGGGACACCTTCATCAATAAGATAGGAGTAGCAACAAGTGTTGCATGGATAGTGGTTTTAGGCTGACTGATGTATTACTTTGTATGACCTCTGTGAATAATTAATAAAATAGCTACAGAGGCCGAGGGTCTATTCTCCTTTTCAAAAATAAAATAAAATAAAGACTAGCCTGCATTCGATGTACGTACTACTCAATGTTCAAATGATGAAACTTTTGTTTTCCTCGTATCACATACTAGCACCAACTAGCATGGATGCGTGAATGGCTAAGGCACATCTAGATGTGCCTTAATTATTGCACATTTAAGTAACTAAATCAAGCATAAAAAGTATAAAATGTAAAAGGAAAACAGAAAAATATATACCACACGAATCTCCGCGTAAAATTAATAATATATAACTTAGATGTACAATATTTATGATACATTTAGATGTGCTTTAGTAAAACTGGACGTTGTATTACTCAATGTTCAAACGATAGTATCCCATCGGTACGGACGTATGTCATCCCTCATCGATCCATCCATTCATTTCAATTTTATCATTATGAATCACGACGGGCATGCGACAACAAGTTTTTCTGATGCTCATTTCATTGGACCATCCGATCATAAATTGTTGGAATGGACCAGAAATCGATCGACCAACCACATATGGTTGAAATGTTGTTTAGTACGTACAGTAGTACTCGATGACGACGCTGACGGGAGAGATTCATATCAAGTGGCTTTGATAGTAAGGCTAGCTGGCTTGTTACTCCTAGTAAATAAATCTGACTGTCGTGGCTCGATATGACCTCTTGGAGAAGGACAGGTTAAACGCATATAGCCGGGCTCCTCAACCGTTCCCTATACGATCGAACGGACGACCTGATCAGTGATAGGTCATAAAATCACAATCTGATCAAGACTCCTCAAACTAGTACTATATTCCTGAGGTGACTGACACCCTTCATATGCACATCATATTTGAGATGGATATGAGAAGGTTTGGTCACGTTCGCTGTTCGAACTGACGAGCAGTACCCACACAGACACACATCTGAACACAGTGGACAGGTGAGGATGAATTCATGCTGCCACTTTGGCACGGAGGTCTTCGATGATGAGTAGCAGTAGTATGCCAGTTTTATATATGTAGTAGTATTAACTTTTGTGTTGCATGGTATAGTATGAATTTAAGATATAAGGTTTCAGTAGACGCAAAATGAGACGCCACGGGGATGATGATGCGACCGATGGGCTCGTCTCTCCCGGCAGCGACATTCTCCTTCACCGTCACCACCAGCGGGTCCTCGAACGGCTCGTAGGCCACGAACATGAACTCGTCGTTCCACACCGAGTTTGCCGGTGGTTGCCCCGGTCGTGTCCGGCGGATCTGGCCGCCCATCTGGATCTTGGCGATGGTGAGCTTGACCGGCGGGTCCTTTGAATTCTCCGCGCCGATGAGGTCCCTCGCCGCGATGACAGAGACCTTGAGGTAGATAAACTTGGGGGATTAGTACACCTTGGAGCGTGTGTTCGTGGGCCCCTCCGTCGACAGTGGGTGCGCGCCCGAGTGGTACGCTTCTGGGAACGCTTTGTCGGACTGGGTACTGTTGTTAGGAACATCTGAACAATTTTTCTGCTCTTTTTTTGTCTGATGTAGATGGCCATATTTGAATAAAATTCTTTTGCTCGGAACAAATTCAAATCACACATTCCTATATAGTACTGAGCATATACCGAAGCGACAATTTATACCTGGTGGCCTTCCAGAACAAGTACGGGCTGTTCTACTTCAAGGGCAAGGAGGCGACGGCGCTCTCCTTCACAGGGGGCCAAAAAAATTTTAACCACTGCAAACTAGAACTTGTGGCCTTAAGACAAAACTATATTCATATTACCTATATTGATTGCAAACTACATATATGCTACAAAAAAGAACTAGACCAAACCATACATCTTGCGGCGAGAGTAGTTGTTTTCTTCTCCGTGTTGCGGACATATGTATAAACTTCTCCCTTAGTTAATGAAATGGTAAATCTTTTACCGTGTTTCGAAAAAAAATATTGGATACATATACGGCTGAGCCTTCAAACCTTAACTAGTCACTACCAAAGCATGGAGGTACTGCTACAAATCAGCTTTTCGTTCTCCCTTTTAGTCCTAATTCAAGTAACTAGCTGAACAATTATGTGCTGCCAACAACAAGATAAATCCTTAATGAGACCGAGTGAATAGGAGTGCTAATCAAACTCATACATACAAGGAACCAAAAGAACTAGACGAGCAGTGGCCAGCCGGCCGGTCGTTCATGCAGATGCATGCAACAACATTGGTGGCAACGGATTAGTGGCGAACGAAGCTCGGCCCCGTTCTCCTTCCTCCCTGCACGGCTCTGTCTCTGGCTGCGCGCGTGGCCCTGAAGTGGAGCTCTTCGCGAATCAGTGGTGAGCCTGTGCGGGATGAGATGGATCATGGAGCAGCCGACCTGTGCATGTGTGGAGATGATGGACGTATGGCATGCGTGCGACTAAGGCATACTATTACTCCATGAAAATTAAATCTCGTTTGGGCTGGGGGGGGGGGGGGGGGGGGGGGAGGGGCCATGGTGGCCGCCCTCTCGTGGTCACGCCACGGGATGACCGACGAGGCCTGGGGAGAGCAAAGACGCCAAGGCCCTCAAGACAGAACCGCTGAGCGTCCCCGGCCCTGGCGGCAAGCCCAAGACCATCGACATGGCGGCGGAGGGCTCTCACTCATCTGCCCTATCCTGCAGAGCACGCGGTGCTCGCCCGACTACTGAACGCCGACGCGCAGGCCGGCCACACCATCTCTCTGGTTGCTCAATAAAATAAAATAAAATAAAATAGCTCCGTTGTCCATCGTGAACTCGATCCATTGCTGTCTGTCCTTGTGATGTGTGAGTTGCTCGAATAAAATCAAGTTTAATCTTCAGTCCCATTTGATTTCTCAATTTGGGCTCAATCTGCCTCTTCTTCTCCTCCTCTGTTCCTGTTGCCGATCCTGACCTCATTTGTGATGGATCTGATCTGTACTAGGAATCCAAACATAATAATAAAAAAAGCTTAATTAAGTCATCAATTTCATTTGTGATGGATCTGATCCATAATAGGAATCCATTTTTGCGCTTTATTCTCACTGGTTGCTACTTGTACCAAAACTATATACTGCTCAACCTTTTTCTTATGGTAATCAACATTTTTAATACGCGATTGGGAGCTATCAAAAATATAAAGTGCACAAACATTTTCAATTTGATTTGGAAAAAATTAATTTTTTTGTACACAACCTTTTGAAAATGATTGTGAGTTGGTAATAAAAATGATTTTTCAATTTTTTGATTGAGAAATAAAAAAAAGAATAAAGTTGTGTTAGATAGTGCTGTCGGTGCACCCATCTTCAACCACGCGATTTCCATGTCTCTATGGCTATAAGAGGGTGCAGTTTAATTGTTGATTGCGGTTTACATGAAGCTTGTTGGGGGGAAGTCTCGGATAGTGGAGGCCGAGCGCCGGCTACAAGTAAAAGCTCTACTCGACACCACAAAACCAACACTTCGTCCACTTGACTTGGGCTGCTTTATGTTTTAAGCAAACTCATGTACAAATTAATTTATTTTTCTTTGCAAGCCCCTCCTTAAATATTCCTACATGTACTTTAAATCCTGCCATATACTTGACCTACAACCAGAGCGAAAAAAATACCTTGTCGCTCAAAACAAAATGATTTTTAGAAACGCATGAATATATTTCATTCTCACAAACATTTTTTTAATCTATAAATATTCTTTACTTACCCTAATAACTTTTTTATACATTGTTCACATTTTTCAAATTCATCATTTCATTTTTCTAGAATAAATTATACACATTCTTTTTATATTAAATAAAATAAATGGTACAACTTTTTTTATTACACAAACATTCTTTTTACCTTGTATAAACATTTTACAAAAAATTTACATACTGTTTTCTGAAACGCATGAACATTTCAAATACACGATTTACATTTTCCTTCTAATACATGTCTTCAACAAAATTTTAAATGCGTGAACAACATTTTTCCAAATATACATTGCATATCTTTTTATGGTAATGAACAGTGTTTATAAAACTACACGAACATTGTTTTACATTGCATAAACATTTTTTAAAAATCAGTACATAATATACATTTTTAAACAATACGAACATTTTTTTAATGTCACAATTTTTTAAAATGCAAGATTATTTCTTTAAAACGTTATGTCCATTTTTTAATTATACGAAACATAATTTTTAACATTGTATACACATTTTTCAAAGATTCACGATGATTTTCATGTCCATTGTGTATACGAAATAATTTTCAAAAATTAGCCATTTTGTATCTAAGAGAGCCATCCACTTCTTTCCTCCACGGGAGTAATAGTCCACCTTTCCGGCAATCACTGGCAACCACCTCTCTGAAATCCATCCTAATTTTACTATGCACGCATTCTGCCCCCACACTCATCTAGTTGAGTTCTCGAAGGACATCCGGGCAGCTCCACTTCACTAGATTTTGCAGAGTCCGGATCGCCGTCGCCCCCTATGAGACCGTGGCAATTCCATCTTAATATTTTCATGGAAGTGCAAACTCCACCAATCCAACTTGTTGGAAGGCCTACCGATTTCACCACAACTACCAGCTAGATCACAAATTTACCGTGAAAAAACAAACTCTTGGAAAAAAATTAGGCAAAATTGTTAAGCATTTTATCTTGTGAAAAAAAGAAAAATTGAACACCAAACGTTACCCTGAAATGTCACTTGAATTTGCTTTTTTATGAAACACTGCTGCTCCGTTTCACATGAAAATTGTCAAGCATGCGTGCAACATAACAAGAACATCCACAAAAAAGTCAGAATTTTTTTAAAACACTTATTATTATTTTTATTACTGTTCAACATGAGCATGTGCTCTCGGGAGCCAAATGCCTCCCCCCATATCGGAAATCTACTATTAAAGAGGAGTCTACTGTTGTTGTCATCATCATTCTAATGGTTTGAGCAACTCTAGCCGATCGCCTAAAAATTAGAGAATTAAACAGCCAAGTATCGTTTAGTGGGGAAAGTGATATTAAAGTGCTATTTTGTGCGCGAGCACAGATACACACGTTATCGGTACCCCTCGTTTCTCTCGGGTAGCCAAAGCTCGTATTTATATTAATGAACAATTTCGGTGGCCCACATCTGACCAGAAGGCACCGCAACGCCGGTGGCCTCGGCAAAAAAATACTGTTCTGACCTGTGGACGAAACTATTTCACAGAATAAACTGTGTGTGCAAAAATTTCACCCGGCTGACCCTTTCGTGTAGCGCCGACATCTAGGCGCTGCACTCTACGGAGCAGCGCCTAACTGACACGCGTTGCACACCTGGCCAGCGTGGCAAGCCTGGCCCCACCCTTGGTCGAGCAGCGCCCAGGAGACAGGCGCTACACTACCATGTGCAGCGACTAGACGATAGGCGCTGCATATTGACTTAAGCCACCGCGGGCCGGCCATCAACATTGGTGAGTCCATTGGTGAATACTTCTAGCTAGTCCATTGGTGAGTGCAGTTCCTTGCAAGAAGATGAAAACATCATTAGACGTTTTGCACCAATGCAGTAGTACGTCGAGCATTCCGCGACAAAAATAAGGCAGTGTACTGGCTCAACAAATTTGTGATGTAAAATATAATGGAAATCACATAACAGAGGATTTGGTGTTGTGATAATTATCAAATTTGTTTGGAGAAAATAGTCATTTGGCAGTTGCTACTTGTAGACTGCGTTAATTTTTATCCCCGAAGAGGAGAGGATGATGCAGCATAGTAGAGTAAGTATTTCCCTCAGTTAAGAAACCAAAGTTGTCAATCCAGTAGGAGAATCAAGCAACACCACGTAAACAGCACCTGCACACACAACGTACACCCTCACACCCAACGCAAACGAGAGGTTGTCAATCTCTCGGCGGTCAAGAAACGAGATTAAATGATACATGATAGATTGATAAATAAATAAAAGATAAAAAAGTGCGGCAAGTATTTTTGGCATTTTTGTATAAGTAAACAAGATAGATCTTATAATAAAAGTAGACCCGGGGGTCGTAGGATTCACTACTGGTACCTCTCTCAAGAAAATATCATACGGTGGATAAACAAATTATTGTTGAGCAATTGATAGAAAAGCAAATAAGTATGACGCTATCCAAGGGAATGATCATGATATAGGCATCACATCCAAATCAAGTAGACCGACTGCTGTCTGCATCTACTATTATTACTTCACACATCGACCGCTATCCAGCATCCATTTAGTGCATTAAGTTCATAAGAACGAAGTAATGCATTAAGAACGATGACATGATGTAGTCAAGATAAAAGCATATAAGCATTCATCCGAACTTGTTATCCTTAATGGAAACAATACATGCGTATCAACTCCCCTTCTGTCACTAGGACTGAACACCGCAAGATCGAACCCATTACCGAGCACCTCTTCCCATTGCAAGAAGATACAATCTAGTTGGTCAAACCAAACCAAAACTTTGGAGAAGAAATACAAGGCTATACTAAATCATGCATAAAAGAGATCAGCAAAGAACTCAAATAAAACAAGGGTAGATCTGATCATAAACTCACAATTTATCGGATCTCAACAAACACATCGCATAAAGTCATTACATCGGATGGATCTCCATGAAGAACATGGAGACCATTGTATTGAGAATCACAAGAGAGAGAGAGAGAGAGAGAGAGAGAGAGAGAGATCTACTACCCACGGACCTGTAGGTCTGTGGTGAAGTACTCACGCATCATCGGAGAGGCGGCATGGATGATGTAGAGCTCCTCCGCAATGAGTTCCCCCTCCGGCAGAGTACCGAAAAAGGCCTCCAGGTGGGATCTCGCGAGAACAGATGCTTGTGGCGGCGGAAAAAGTGTTTCCACTCCTCCTTTAGGGTTTCTGAAATATTTGGGAATTTATAGAAGTGGAAGTAGGACAAACGGCGCAGGGAGGCGCCCACACAACACTGGGGCGCGGTGTGGTGTTGTGTGGGGCCCTCCAGCATGATCTTCCTTGGCCTCCAAGTTCCTGGTGATCCTTATCTTCAATAAAAAATCCTCAAAAAGTTTCGGGACGATTCGATCTTATCTGATATTGATTTCCTGCGAAACAAAAACAGGGCAGAAAACAGGAACTGGCACATGGCACTAAATTAATAGATTAGTCCCCAAAAGTAATATAAAAGTGTATAAAATGATAGTAAAAACATCAAAGAATAATAATATCATAGCATGGAACAAGCAAAAATAATAGATACGTCGGAGACGTATCAACAATCCAAACTCCAAATGGAAAAATGCCCCTACATAAGATGTAACAGTTTATTTCTATCAATAATATGCCATCAATTTGACAGTTTACTCTATGTTAATGAACACTAACGACCCAGATTGGCATCTCACGAACTTCGGTTAAGTTTTGTGTGATTGAAGATTTTAAGTTTTGGGTGAGATATCGACTTGAGGAGAATAAGGAGTGACAAGACCCTAAGCTTGGGGATGCCCAAGGCACCCTAAGGTAAAATTCAAAGAATACCCAAGCAACTAAGCTTGGGGATGCCCCTGAAGGCATCCCCTCTTTCATCTTCAACATTATCGGTAACCTTACTTGAAGCTATATTTTTATTCGTCACATGGTATGTGTTTTGCTTGGAGTGTCAACTTCCTTTATTTGTATTTACTTGCTGCTGTTTATTTTCTTGTTTTTACCTTTTTTAAATAAAAATATTAAGTATAGCCTTTATCATGCTCAATTTGCAAGTATATAAGTTGTTCTTTCAAAACAGAAAATTTTCCGTTCTTGCGTGAATTCTCTAGAAACTTCAAAATGTTGAAATTTTGACACAATAAGCTATGATAAATTTTCCACACTGTGGTAAATTTTCAGAATTTTTTGAGTTAAATAAGTATGGATCGTACTTCATCCTTTACAGACTGTTCTGTTTAGACGGACTCGCACATGTTCAGCCTGCGCCGGAGCAAGGCCAGCTTCAACCGCATCGTCATCTCGCTCTTCTCTTCTCGGGCGCCTTGGCGGCCGGCAAGTGGTGGCTCCACAACATCTAGCTGCAAGTGTAAGAACACGCTGACCAGCAGCCTCGTCCACGTCTTGTTCCTCATCCTCGTCTGCTACCCGGCCGGAGCTCATCTTGTCGACCATGTTCCTGTACCTATTCCTGATCGATCGGGGCGTGGAACTACCGGCGGCAGCCGCACATGGACACGGCGCTGTCGCACACGGAGGAAGCGCGGCTGGACGAGATGGACAAGGAGTTCGACACGTTCCCGACGTCCAAGCCGGGTGATGTGGTGCGTATGAGGTATGACCGGGCGCAGGGTCGGTCTTGAGATTTTGGGGGCCCGGGACGAAACTAAAACTCGGGAGCCTTTATATATAGAAACTGTAACAATGATAATGGATATGAGATTTATAACAAGTGCACTTTCGCTCGTATAGTTATCCCTACAACTTGAACTATGACGTCTGACGAGGGTGATCCTCTTGTGAGATCCACAAGTGTTGGCCCATAACGAGTTGTCATAATTCCGGCACAGTGTGCTTTGATATGGTATTTCCATTGTCCCGATTTATTAGTCATCCTCGGGTTTTAAGCCTATTTTGACCTTACATTTGACTAATAAACTATGTGTTATATATCACAAATATAGATCATTGGCAACATTCTTCAAATACTAACCCAATGATAGACTTTTGGCATATAACTCGTATATTTGTGAGTAAAATTTCTAATCAACTTCAGGCTCAATTTTTTAGGGATCTAATAAATTTAAACAGAGGAAGTTTGCAGTGTCATGTAGAGCAGCCGGCGTGTTGTATTTGGATTCTAATTAATATACACAAATATAGAATGGTACAAATAGATACTTAGATAAACCCAAGAAGAATATTTTATAGGTTCAATGACGCTAGATATGCATGTCCATGCCAAAGTAAATTAGTTAGTTAGCCATATAAGTGAGAAGCAATAATAAGATGTACCTAAAATGGGTTGGATCAGCGCCGGTGATTGGACGACGGGCGCTCGACGATGACGCAAAGTGAGATTGGTGCCTGGCTCCGGCGGGAGGCGGGAGGCGGGAGGCGCTCGGCTATCTGCATTGGCTTCCAGCGATCATGGCCCAGAATAGGCATCTCCTCGGCCTTGATCAACCCATCCATTCAGTGATCGTTGCCGGCGAGAGAAACAGGAAGAGCGAGATTGGATCGGGGCTTGGAAATATGGAATACGATCTCAATTTTGAATGGAGACTGGAGACATGGAATACATCTGTACAGGACGGCGTACTAGTTGGGGAATAGCCACGATAGAATCAGAAAAGCTGCGTTTCTTTCTTTGAGAATCAGGAAAGTTGGGTCTGCATACGTGATTAGCATGCGAGATCGAAGGAAATTAAGTTGTTTTTTTAGGAAACGAAGGAAATTAAGCTGCGTCTGCTGCTCTGCACGATTCGTGCGAAACTGGCCTGCCTCACTGGGCAAGGGCTCGTGGACTACGTGCGAGGGGCCACCGCTATGTTCATCACGCTCTCCTTCATCATCGCCATCGTGCTCTACGTGACGCCATTTCGGGTGGTGGCCGTCCTCGCCGGCCTGTACCTGCTCCGGCACCCCCGGCTCCGGAGCAAGCAGCCGTCGGCGCCCTTCAACTTCTACAAGCGCCTCCCAGCCAAGGGTGACATGCTCCTATGACCATGCCATTGTTTTTCTTGCATGAAGTTTACAATTGTATTAGTATATACGTTCACTACTACACTACTCCATGAGATCACGCGGTGGATATCAATCACTTTCTGCCTTAATATAAGGAAGAGGGAACATATGTAAGATTGGATGAAACATTCTGACCGGCAGGAAAGGGAAGCTTATGTCATTTTTAGGTGCTCTCTCAGATCTATATCACTTGTCGCTCAAACGTATGTATCTAGACGTATTTTAATTCAAGGTACATCCATTTGAGCGTCAAGTAATATGGATCGAAGGGAGTAACATAGATAAGTCAAAAACAAAGATGGTGGGAGAAAAAATAAATAAAAATGAAGACAGGGAGAGGGGAACGTACGCAAGATTGTATGAAACGTTATATGTAACAGAAAGGAGAACCTTACAATCTACTCCCTCCGTTTCTAAATAAAAGTCTTTATAGAGATTTCACTACAAACTACATACGGATGTATATACACATATTTTAGAGTGTAGATTCACTTATTTTGCTTCGTATCTAGTCCGTAGTGAAATATCTAAAAAGACTTATATTTAGAAACGGAGGGAGTATTGTGGTAGTAATGTAGAGAAGGAATGCCAAGGTGAAGTATATATACTACTCACTCCATCTAAAAATACTTTATCCATTTCTCCGACAAATATTTTCGAACGAGATGGAATATTTGTCTTCCTATCTCACACCAGCAGTAAGCAAGGTAGCATGCATATCTAGGTAGAGTACGTACGTAGGTGGTTGCAGTGCGTGGTAGACCATCCCCTCGTCGATGGATCCTCACTTTGAATTATGAATCATGGATGGCCATCGTCTTCTTCGTTACTACGCAGGCAGGATCGTCGAGCGGCATCCATCTCGCTCGTCACATAAATACTTGGAATGAACCAGAAATTGATCGATCAACCCACCCATTGTCCAAAGTCGAAACACACACCCACACACAGTTGGGCATTGCATTTGTAGACAAGGCGGATGTGTAAGAAAGCTACTTACAGCAGGTGGCGGCCTCTGGCCTTTCCCCTCGCGGGTCGCTCCGACGCGGGGCGGGGCGGCGCTGCGGGGTGCTCCCAGGCGGCGGCGGTGCTCTCCGGCGTGGTGGCGGGGGATCTTCTGGGCGGCGGGGCGGCGCAGCGATGCGATCTGGCGGCGCTCGCTCGGCCCAGATCTAGGCCCGGGCCCCATCTGGGTTTGGGCGGGCCGGCGGTGGGGAGGGTCATCGGTGTGGCTTCCGGAAGGCAGGGGAGCGGCGATGGGCGGGTGGATGCTGGCGGCGCTGGTGCCACCCTGCTGCAGCGTGGCCGGCGGGGCTTTACGAGCCCAAATCAGGCCTGGCCAGGCCTGGGGTGGCCTGGTATGCCCTGCCGTTGCGTCTGGACGGCGACCGCGACGGTGCCGGAGACTCGGGCCTCCCGCACGACAGCGGTGGAGGTAGTTCCCTCCCGCGTGGCTCCGGTGCTGCTGCTCCTGTCGCCTCGTGCGTCTCTCTCCATCCTCTTGGCCTCGTGGTGGTGATCTCGATGAGGCGGCGTGGGTGGCGTCAAGACCGCGGTGGCGCATGCTGGTGGGCGGCGAGGTGGCTGTCAGTTGGTAGTCTCTTTGGCGTATCATTACTAATACGTTTTTTTCGAAAAACCAAAGTTTTCAAAAGAAAATGGGAACATCATAGTTTTTTCATATGACCACGGGCTCCCTCCATATGTACCGTCCTTCATAAATGGTAGGAGGATATATGTCTTTTGGGCGCAACCATTTTTAGACTGATATGATCTTTGATGTTGAATAAGCCTTTATAAATTGAGCATATGTCTTTTGGGCGCTGGATCTCAGGAGGCTGAGCGCAAGGGCAATGGAATGAGAGCGGGGGAAAGATGATATCGCTATCCCTTGCTTTTATGGGTCCGTGAAAGGGCAGGAGTCCCTCTTGCTGCGCCGTAAAAATCTCCACGCCCTGATACTAGATATTATCACATGCGTGGCATGAAACAAAATATAGAGCACGATCTCTGCCTTGACGAGTCGTGCCAACGAGAAAACCGCCTCGGGCCACGATTCGAGTGAAAGTTACTGACCCGCCTTGGTATAAGTGGAGACGCTTTGGAAAAAAACTGTCGGGCTATAAGCATTGTTCACACCTAGGTGGTTGGCCTTTGAGGCTAAGTTACCTCATGTTGAGGAATTTGGTTAAATCATGGTCGGAAGGCGGATTCCTTTAAAAATAGACCCGATTAAAGCCCGATTAACAGGAAAAGATCCCGGACTAGGGGGTACCAACCTAGTTGGTCCGTAGTCCATGGGCCGAGCCTATAGCCCACCGTTCTCCTAAGGAAGGACTCTAGAAGCTTCGCACTTCGGCGTGATCAAGATGGACTCTGCTGAAAACTTGGATGCATCCAAATGGATTTGTTGGCGGGACAAATAAAAATATCTCGAACCACTTTTATATATATGTAGGCCATCATCCAACTACCCTCACCAATTCACTCCGTGCTTAACTTATAAAAAAAATTACAATAACATTTTATTGTATGACATCAAATAATTTATTTTTAAGCTTAACAGTTCGCAATTTAAGATGATCACAAGTACGTTTCAGATGCATGAACATTTTTCATATTTATATTTCTTTAATTCCACCATTTTTTATATTTTTTAAGAAAATCGGTAGCTGTTTTTTTTTTGCTGAACCAGTAGAGCTGCAAGAGCAAAAACACGAGTTTTTTTTGAGACATACAAAAAAAAGAAAAAGAAAACACGAGTGGAAGGACATGAGAAACGAGCGATCGAACTAGAGCTACTGGGCCGCGCGGCCCACGCGTGCTAAGGTTAGGCGAAATTACGGCTGATTGCCACTGCAAAACGTACTTGTTCAGTCGCGCTGTAACCCTAGCGCCGCCAAACCAGGCTGCACCGCACCCCGTCGCCGGCCGGCCGGCCGCCCATCATCCCCGCCGCACCTCTCCGCCGATGCCCACCCCGACTCCAGCAACGCCCTGCAGGTAGCCCTCCTCGCCCGAGCTCTTCTTCTTCGCCGGAGCTCACCCAGTTTGGTGATTGTCTCGCTCGATTTGCAGTTCCGCCGCCCCATGGCCATGGAGGAGGAGGAGATATCTGGGAAGGAGTTGTTGAGGCCGGACAACTCTCTTGCGGAGGAGGAGGATGCGGCGGTGGCCAGTCGACTCGCCGATGACCTAATCGTGGAGATCCTGTCCCGGCTCCCCTTCCGGTCCGTCTGCCGTTTCAAGTGCGTCTCTAAGCCCTGGCGCGACCTCATCGCCCACCCCGCCCACCGCAAGAAGCTGCCCCAGACCCTCGCCGGCGTCCTCTACACCACCATCACCCGTGCCGACGGCGAACGCTACCACCTGGCCGGCCTCTCGGCCGAGGCCGAGGGTCTTGATCTCGACACTTCACTCACGTTCCTGCAGCCTACGGAGAACAGGTACTTAAGGCTGAGGCACGCCTGCAATGGTCTCCTCCTCTGCTCCTACGACCCGGACGCGGAATCTCAAGTCCGTTTTGTCGTCTGCAATCCGGCCACCCGGAGGTGGGCGGAGCTGCCCCCTCGCCTGCAGTCGCGGCCAAACACACGAAAATATATAATAGAGCACCTGCACCCGGGCCCTCTCTATCTAGCCATCCATTTTCTGCATCGCGATTCGTGCAAATACATTTCTCTTTTTTGCTTCTCTCACATAAAACATGTTTTGAAGTTCAAACCTTTGCAGGCTGGCAAAGATTTCTAGCTAGAATCTAGGATAAATCTTTCAGAATTTTTTGTAAAATATAAATATACAAAAAATGATTTTTAAATTTAAAAGTTATTTTTTATAAATTTATGTTTGACAAAAAATTCTGAAAGATTTATCCTAGATTCTAGTTAGAAAGTTTTGCCACGCTGCGAAGGTTTGAACTTCAAAATATGTTTTATGTGAGAGAAACAAAAAAGAGAAAATTCTATACAAAAAGTTAGTTGTGTTGCACAGATCTTAAAGCAATATTGAACGGGCAGGATAGCAGGGCCGGGGTGCAAGTGCTCTAAAAATCCACGTCCGCCAAACACATGCCACACGGAGCTCCATCTGGCTTTCGATCCAGCAGTCCCGTCCCATTTCCACGTTTTTGATTTCGAGCGCAATGTCAACTGGAGCGGAATCACAGGAGCGAGCATCTACTCGTCGAGAACCGGAGCCTGGAGCCAGAGGGATGCTGCTGGATTGGTTGACGAAGTTTATCTGACCCGTCACAGTGTCATGGTTGGCGGTATGCTGCACGTTGTCGGCAACCTGTCGGTGGTTGCCGACAGCAACGATTGGTATGACAACGGTGGTACACCTGCACTTCTTAATATTCTTGAATTGTGTTAGCCAGTTTGTTCTCTGGGCTAAATTATACTACTGTTATCCAGCTTGCTTGGCCATGATATGTCATGATTATGGTTGTACTGAATCCTAGTATTAGTGATTGTTACTTGTGAACTTCATTTTGTTCCTTTTTAGTTATTATATGTTTGCTGATGCTCATGAGTTCAGTCTTGTTTAGTTGAATAATCCGGTCTTATGCAGTTGACAAGGCATGAATTAAGTGCATAATGCAAACTTTGCTGAGAAGTTCTTTTTGCGAGCCGAATTTTATCATATCACTTTAAACTTTCAGCAGAAATATTCATAAGAATTTTGTACAGGTGGTTTGACAGGTTGAAGCTGACCTGTATTGGGAAAACTGATCTCCAGTTAACACGGACAGAGTAAAAAATAGCATAATTTAACCGTGACAATTTAACATGTTCTCATTTTTTGAACTGCCTGAAGGTCCTAGTAAAAAGATGGGTTTTTTTTTAGAAAAAGGATGTTATGTCAAGAGAAAGAGGATGTTAAAAAGTACAATCTAGTGAAATCAAAGATGTTTGTAAACCTAAGGATATGGGGCTCTTGGGATAGTGGATTTAAATGTAATTGATATTTGTTTACTTTGTAAATGGATCTGCAAGTTGGAGAATGAGCAAGGTATGTAGCAGTCCGTAGTTAGAAATAAGTATATTGATAAGTCTACTTTAGGAGCTTGTAAAGCTAAGGATGGTCAATCTCAATTTCGGCTGGGCATTCTGAAAGTTAAACCTATTTTTTTCAGTAATATAGAAAAAATAATTGGTAATGGTAACAGAACAAGGTTATGCGAAATGTCAATTTCTCTGTTGCGAAAACATTACGTGAGAATGTGAGTCTCATTAGATTTAGAAGGAATCTGTTGGGATAGACTGCTGTCATGTGGGCTGATTTTAAAGCTTTATGTCCAGGTATCCAATTGACAGAAATTGAGGATAAATGTTATTGGACTTTAAGTAAATCTGTCAAGTTTACTGTATGGTCTCTGTACTCTAATTTGAAAACAGAGCATGTATTGTGGCCTCACAGCAAGATATGGGAAGCTAGAATTCCTCTAATAATTTAAGTGTTTATTTGGCCTTTGCTCAAAAAAAGTATCTTGACTAGATTAGGAGGAGGAATTGGAAAGGCAAGACACTAGATGTAGCTTCTATTATTTTGAGGAAAACGTAGATTCTGTAAATGTGTAGTTGCTAAATTCATGTGTGTGTGTGGGGGTGGGTGGGGGGGGCGCGGGTGGACCATCAAATGTAATACGTTTAAATGGTATACCTAGTGGAGTAGAAGATTTAGTAGCTTGATTTCCTAGAAAAATAAAGAAGGTGGTCGCTGTGCGTGTATCCCCAATTTTTTGTACATTATGGAAAGCCAGAAACGCAACTAGCTTTAATCATGTTTACTTGCGTGATCATAGTGTGATTGTCTATCAAACTGCTCAATGGCTATCATATTGGTCTAATTTGCAGAGAAACGAAGGGCGTCGGGTACTTCAAACCGTGGTGTCGAGCTCACTTTGGTGGTTGTGGATTTCTTCCATGCAGGCAAGGGATGGGCTCTTATAATCCTATGGCTCGCAACATGATTGGAGTGGGATGATGCTATACGAGATACGCTTGATACATTGTCGTTGCCTTTATCTGGTCGATTACCCTTTATATGGATGAGGGGGTCATGGATCGATTACCCTTTAATTCTGGTTTGTGTTGGACTCTGGTTATCTCGTTTTGAGCTGGTGAGCAGTGTCGCATTATGGGCGCTTCCATGGGTGTCTTATTTCTTTGTGCTTCTGGATTGATATATGCAATCTTGCTGGCTTACAGTTTTTATCAGTTTTGTTTCAATTGAATGAAATCGGCCGGCAACAGGATCGGAGTGCGATGCTGCTGCACGAGTGTGATTTTTCTTGGAATCTTGTTATCTCGTTTTTGAGCTGGTGAGCGTCGTGCTTGCCTGGGTGACCTATTTCTTTGTTGTTCTGGATTGATGCATGCATTCTTGTGGCCTGACAGTTGTTTTATCGGTTCAGTTTTAATGGAATGAAATTGGGGGCGAAAGCTCCTCCATGCGGGAAAAAAAAATCTTCACCATTAACAAGAAATGTATAGGTTAAGGTTGGGATTGAATTTTGGACAACAAGAAAAAAGAGACAGCTCATATTCAAACATCTGTTAAGTTCCCTTGGCCAAAGAACAAAATTCTGGCAATGCAACCATTACTGATTTTTCCAGAACTTTCGTATAAAAGTTCATAAGAAAAACTACCACAGTTACGCGCATGCTGTTTATGTTCATGTTTTTTTTCATATAAGAAGAAACTCCAAAAAGGAAGAACAATTTTTAACATGGGCACAATACTCGTCAGTCCCTGTCAAAATTTACAAACATCCAAAAGACATGTCATCTAGAAATCTCACAAGGATTTTGCATATAACTATTACACGTATAATTTTTGCAAGGAAATGGCAAGGTTGCTCCTGATTAAAATTTGAAAAACACTTGATCCATCTAGAAATATAAAAGGTTGCTCACAACTTTGAACTTTCTACATATGAAAGGACATTGTTTCGAACATGGGGAGTCTTCTCTATATTCACAATGCAGAATGCTAACAAAAGATATGGCACAAAATGATCAATGTACAGGATCATACAAACGACTATCGTAAAGCCAAGTTCCGACTGATCCTAGAAACTTATCACTGAAAATGACTAACCTATAGGTAAACTGCTGCAGAGAATCACAGGTCAAGCTGCTCTAGCTTCCAGTGTGTGCTGGCTTATTATGTACAATTGCCAAGTGTTTGTTAGGATTTACTCAGTATCAGACCTTTGCAACTCAGACACTATATCGACACATCTTGTTAGCACTTAGCCGGTAACAGAACAACTTCAGGTCGACTTGTAGGCCCAGCTATGCTCCTTGAGGTAGGCTTGAACTGCTTCCTTGATGGCAAGATTCGGAACCATGTCAGGCCTGTTGAACACTGAAGATACATATTCAGTTAACCGTAGCCCATCTAGCAAATACCGGTTCAGTTATCGGACGGTTCTGGTAGCTCTTCAAGTTACTTTCATCGCTAGCCGTTAGATTCAGTTACTGTTACCGTTCCGACAAGTGACTGTCGAGCGTAGTAACTAGCTCACCTATAAAGCGGCCGGGTTGTGGCTTAGCTGCTATGATTTTTTTCCAAATTCGCCTGTTGGCTGAAACCAAAACAGATACGGCGACGCCGATAGGTCAATACAACACCCAGATCGGGATATCTTTCTTCGTGAATTCTCGCTGATTCCTTCTCCTATACCCAAAATCATAGCTGGGTCCTGACAAACCAGCTGATGCTCCTTCAAGGGTTCCCGCGTCACTGGATCGAAATTGCCCACCTAAAGAAAAGGCTAGTATGAGTTATTACAACATTGTGCTGCAAAGTAAAATTGCTGCCCATCAAACTGAATCATACGTACCACACATATTTAGGCCATGTTTAAATTTCACTATTAGCACATGACAAACCATACCAGTCAAATATGTAGGCCATGTTTAAATCACAGATCGTATCTATCCCAGTCAAATAATGCACTAGTTCAGTTTAGCAAAAAAGCTCTGTGTTGTTTCATTTAATAACAGTTCTTTCAACTATGATTTGAAGAAGGGATTCTTTCAGCTATGCATAATTATATGGAATCACCTAAACCTATGGCATCGTAGAATTAGGGAATCAATAGTTCAGTGGAATATTCCTGAAAGAAATTTCAGTGGAAGGGTACTATCAAACAACAGTACATACAAGATGAATAAAATTGAAGAGTTTTCTATATACAGATGCCAGATTAGGAAGATAAATAAAAACCAAGGGTTTTCTATAAAGAGATGTCAGATTAGGAATAGGGCACACCTTGCGGAGATGCTCAAGTGGTATGGCCCTCTCATATGTTACACCACTGGGTGTGATAACTGGATCTCTAAAAATCTCAAAAGTTATGACAGCAAAGGTAGTCGGGCACCTATGTATTTAGAGTGGGAACAACTTAAGAACGCAGAGGAGAGAAAACAACACCAAACAAAAGAAATTTGGTTATAACACAAGATATCATCTGTGCTTTTACATCTCCTGGAGTATCAGCAAGTATAGCATTTGTGAAGACTTCAGATAACAATTTGCATTGCTCTGGATACTCATCGGTTGTCCCCTCGGAGTCTTCTGAAAAAGAGTACCACTAAGAAAGTGATGATCCTGCAGAGCATTTTCGCAAGCTTCCCTACGATGTTCATGTTACAGCAGAGTTCAAACAAAAAAAATCAGTATCTTGAATGTAAGGCATCAGGGTGAATGTTCAAGTTTTGCCGAATTGACCCTCAACATTAAATATACAGACTTGGCTTTGATCTGCAGCACAATGATGCCAATTATCTCAAGGTAATTTCAATGTACAATGTACCTAAACTTTGCATCTTCCAAACTCGCTGAGTGGAGTGCTTTTTCCAGTCTTGGTACTTGGCCTTGGCAAGAACCTGCCAAATGTCCTCCGCCATTTTGTCCCTTGAATTTGAAGACTTCAAGAGATCCAAAGCCTGTTCCCCATCAGGATGTCAAGTCAAAATAACCATCAAAAGTGAGACAACCAGCTGAGTTCACTATTCAACTTTAGCTAAAATTGCCAATTAAATCCATAGGTATGTTGGAATTATGTTGGAATTCTCTCATAGGATCGATCATATCAAATCAGGACGAACATACGCACACGAAAACTTTGACCAAGGGCACGTATCGTGCCCTTTCTTTTTATTCCTTTTTCTTCTCACAGTTATCTCTTACAGCGTAAATGGCCACGTATATATGAGAATTGAGAGACCAAACCGACGTAAAAGCTAAGCCTAAAAACCTGACTCGTGCTAGGACCCTGGTACGTACTTGACCCGGACACAAACGTAGCATGCAAGCCACGACTCTATGGTAAATACGTTTCCAACTCTTACACGTAAGTATGGATTAAACTCTAACAATCTCTCCCTACTCCAAATTTACCACATCAACGACTCACTAAACCTGTCATGCGCTAAGTATGATCCGCCTGAAAATATGTAGTGCCTCCTTGCTCTACAATGTTGTGCCACCGTCATTGCTTGGCCGCTGCCTTGCACTCGGTCTGCACCATACTCCTTATACTTGCTTGTAGTAGATTCATTCTCCATTGCTCGCACACCTTCTCATTTTACGATGGCATCGCCTACCATCGTCCGCCTTCGGCATCACACCGAATCCACACTGATCGCAACCAGGACGCTCCACGAGGACATGGACATGACTCACGGAACACCGTGAACACCGCTTCCACTCCAACAAATCATCACCAAGACGAGCACTTGGACACGACGACGACTCACAGACGCAATGACGACTGACCATGCAAACTCGCACGACTCATTGACTCATCCGACACACCGGGACGATGATCTTGATGAGCTCCAGCGCCGCACTTCGGCACCACCTCTCCCATCAATGATCTCCCTCCACCACCTTGCCGACAACAACATGTCGTCTCCCTCCTTGTCGCTCCGCCAAACGACGATCACTTGTTCCTCCTCTTCGCTGCATCAACCAGCGACTTCATGGCCCGCCCCGAGGTGCTAGTCGGGTCGCAACCCCGGGGCAAGGCCTCGACTCCTGAACCTTTCTCTAGATACCAATTGTTGGAATTCTCCCACAGGATCGATCACATCAAATCAGGACGAACACGCGCACATGAAAACTTTGGCCAAAGGCACGTGTCGTGCCCCTTCTTTTTATTCCTTTTTCTTCTCACGGTTATCTCTTATAGCGTATATGGCCACGTATATATGAGGGACCAAACCGACGTAAAAGCTAAGCCTAAAAATTCATTATTTTATTTATTCTTAAAGGGTTCCATTCTTACATAGAAAACTTCATTATTTTGTTTTAGTTTTAGTTTTTGTGATTTTTTCATAAAGGGTTTCATTATTCCATAGAAAACTTCATTATTTTGTTTTTTATTTTCTTTCTTCTTAAAGGGTTTCATTCTTGCCCAGAAAACTTTATAATTTTGTTTTTCTAATATTTCATTAGTGAATTTTACATTTCATTTTCTTTTTTTAAGGATAATACCAATTCCACTAATTCATCCTTTATTTGGAAACTTCTATTTCGTGTAAATTCCACAGTTATATGCTTATTCTTGCATATTATAAAAGGTGCAATTTTTGTGTAAATTGTATGCAAATTTTTACATTTGTTGTTTTAGATATTTTTTGATTTGTAAAGGGTAATATAAATGTCATTAATTCATTCTTCGTTGGAAAACATCATATTTTGTTTTTGTTTTGGTGTTTATTTCACTTTCTTTCTTCTTAAAGGGCAGTAGCATTGTCACTTATTCATTCGTTCAAATTTTGTCTGGACGTTGTGGAAAAGCGCAATTTAAGTGTAAATTGTGTGCAAAAGCGTAATTTAAGTGTAATATATGCTTTTTGCATATTGTGAAAAAGCGCAATTTAAGTGTAAATTGTGTGCAAATTTTGTCGTTGTTTATTTAGTTTTGTTTCATTTTTATTCTTCCTAAAGGATAATACAAATGCCACTAATTCATTTTTCCCTAGAAAACTTCTTTATTTTAATTTTATATTTTATTTTCTTTCTAGTTTAAGAGTAATGCCAACGCCACTAATTCATTTTTTTCTTAGCAATCTACCTTTGGGCGAAACTTCACCATTACATGTTTATTATTACATATTATAAAAAACATAATTATGTGTAAATTGTGTGCATATTTTATCACAATTAGTGTTGTAGCTTTGCGAGAGATTCATGCCAGACTTTTTCTCAGGTAATTGTCTCCAATTAACACTGCATTTAGACTGCAGGTATACTATAGCAAATTTGGGACAGAGATACTTTATTTTGGCCGCATATGAACCATCACGGTCAAAAAAGAAAATTACCTAGCACTCTGACTCCCTCTCTTATTAAATTTCTATGACATGCATGCATTCTCTCTCATTTTTTTTCACATGCATGCACACATCACAAATCCCTCTCAGTAGCTCTCGCTCTCTCTCTCTCAGACATGCATGTCTGTGCACAGCAGATAGCACGGTCGCTCACGAGCGTGCTCTCTCTCTCTCATTTTCTCGGGACATGGTCCGGCCGGCCTTTTTTTGATGTGGCTGCGCATGTTCACACCTACACAAAAAAGTGACTGACCGAATGTAATTTTCAGTCAATTAACACCTAGCCGGTCCCGGTGTCGATGCCAGAGCCGTCGATCTGCCTCTCTCGTCGCAACAAGTGAAGTGAGCAGGCGGCGGGCAAGTAAAGTAAAGTTGGCACAAACCGTCAATCCTGCACGCAGCGCCGCAGGCAAAAGCGTCGTCTCCTGCCGACACCTCCACTCACTCACTCACGTACCACATGTCGCCATGCATGCATGCATGGAGGGGATTCTTGACACCTGCCATGGCAACGTGGAAGTATATATTGGCCACCGCTCCTCTACTGCCAGCACGTAGCCGCGCCACCACCCAAAGCATAAAGCACCTCTCAACACCCGTCGACCACCAACACCAATATGCACTGATCTCTCTCTGCCTGCCTATATAAACTCCTCCTTCTCTTTGCTTGGCTAATTAACACAGCCAGGCCCCGCAGCAGCAGCAGCAGCAGCAGAGAGCTCGGATTTGACACTCGGGTGAAGCAAAAGAGCAAGTGCAGAAGAGAGATGGCGTCCCCTCGTCGCATGGCCGCCGCGCCCGCCGCCGCCCTCCTCATCGTGCTCCTCCTCGTCGCCACAGGTGCGTCCGCCGAGCTTTCTTCCTTCCTCCCAGCGAGCATCTGTAAACTGTAATCAATCACCGGCGCTGGCTTAATTACTCGTACCGTGGCTGCATTGCAGAGATGGGGACGACGAAGACGGCGGAGGCCCGGACGTGCCAGTCGCAGAGCCACAAGTTCAAGGGCGCCTGCTTCAGCGACACCAACTGCGACAGCGTGTGCCGCACCGAGAACTTCCCCCGCGGGCAGTGCAACCAGCACCACGTCGAGCGCAAGTGCTACTGCGAGCGGGACTGCTGAGCTTAGGATGGCCAGAAATAAAGTACTCCGACTCCATCGGTGTTGCCTCTTCATCTTCATGCATGCATCCATGCATGCTGTTTAGGTGAAGATCGGTTTGCGGTTAATGTGTACTGGTGATGCATGTGGCTTCTCCTTGTTGTGAACTTGTGTTGTGTTGGATTCAGTCAGTTAGTTGGCTTGTCTCTTTTTTCTTTCCAAAAGGATTACAAAGCACCTCTAAAATACGGAAATTGCATTTGGTGACCGAGCTCGCTGGAGGCCTTCAGATTCAAAATTCAAATTTCATCAAAATTCATATTTTTACATTTCAAAAAAAATTGAAAAAAAAGCTACAGATATACATGAAGGCATAACACACATGTGTGTACAATTTCAGGGCAAAACATGTTGAAATGAGGGCTCTGTAAAACAGACAAATCTAGGGTTGTTTAACACATGATAATATTCATCCTCTCGGGTCATGAATTTGTTTTTATTTTTTTACAGATCATATTTCAATGTATTTCATCATGAAAATTTACACACATGTGGGTTTCATTCTTACATACACGCATATTTTTCAGAATTTTTTGGAATATATAGTTTCAATTTGAATTTTTAAAAAATAAGTTTTGAAATATATAATTTCAATTTGAATTTTTTTTAAATTAAAGACCTCCATGAAGCTCGGCCACCAAAACGCCATTCTCTTCTAAAATAATGATAATAAATAGACCATCGAATCAAACGCACTGTTGCTGCCGCTAGAACGAGAGACACTGACGCGACGCTGGCCTAAACTTGTCGAGGGAAGCCTTCATGCAAGTGTCTCGAATTATCATCGCTATGTTGCCGTCGTTGATTGACTAAACAAATCTAGCCCACTTGTCTATTAAGCGGAGCAAATAATTTCTTTTTTATTATCTTTTATACTAGAGGCCACTTCGCCCCGCCATTCTTCATTCGTGGAATTTATTCTTTTATATCTAGTAGAGTGCCTCACTCGTGCCTAGTAGAGTGTCACGGTCGGTTGTTTAGATTTTATCAATGTTGTCTTATGTTTTAATTACATTATGAAGGTGTTTTTTCATTTGTATATCGTGTCGGGTTTTTCAGAATTTTACATATATATATTACATTCTTACATACATGCATATTTTTTTTTTAGAATTTGATATTCTTACATCGAGAAATAAGAGATCCAGTGAACCTCCCGGCTCCTCACCGCTCGCGATCCCTGGCCGTTAGATCTGATGGCTTGATCGGATCTGGGCCGTCGGATCAAGCCTTCGGACGACCTCGCCCGTCGGATCAAGGAGGAGCTCCTGTAGCAATGAACAGTTACCCCGCTGTAAAGATCTCGTGCCACTGCGTGTAATTCCCGTGTCCATACCGAGGGCATTTTCGTAATTTCACTACTCTGTATAAAAATGCACCACCCATAGGGTTAAGATATGACTATGTACGAGTTACCCCTCCTCCTCCCCCGCGCCGCCCCTAGCGGGCGTCTCGGGGGTTGATTCCCCTTCCGCCGGCGTAACCTCCCTCTCTCTCCATCTCTCCTCGCCGCCGCACGAGGCTGCCGCCGGGCCATGCCTGGGGCGCGGTCTGGGACTGGGGCGGCGGGGCCGGCTTCGCTCCGATCTGCATTGGAGGGTCTCGAATCCGGGCGGCGGCCCCTGGCGAAGCCCCCTGTCTCCTGCGGCGGGCAGTGGGGTTGGCGTGGTGCCGGCGATCTGGTCGGGTGGCCGACGGATCTTCGGTGGCCTGGGGCCTCGCGTGGCTGCCTTGGCGGCTGGCGGCGCCAGATCTGGCTGCTGGCCTTCTTCCCTGCTCGGTGCGCTTCTCCTGCGAGGGTCCCTGGGTGTGTTGTATGGCCTGCCTATGGGATGCGGGCGATTTTGGTGGTCGGGATCCAGATCGGGGGAAACTCGGATCGGCTCCGGCCGGCCGCGACGACGACGACACCCGCGGGCGCCGATTTCTTCATGGAGACGTCTGTCAAGGTCTGCCCTTCCACTCCCCACCACCTGGCTTCTCGGGTGAAAACCTAACTCCGGTGGGCGGCGGCGGCGTCTTTGGCGCCGCGACCTTCTTGAAGGCGCCGCCTTAAGGGCTGGGTGGTGGCGGGCACTGTTTGGGGTCGGTGACAGCTGCCGACGGCGTGCCCTTCTTCGCCCAAACCTCCGCTTTTCCTTCGACGCGTTCTGGTTCTCCTGGGGGCGTCGTTTTGGAGTAAGTGTTGGCTGGGAGGATGGTGGAGTGGTGCTCCATCTCACACATTGATGGCGGCGGATGTCGGCGGCATGGCGCTGTGGAGGCTCGACGTCCGATGCACGGAGATGGACTCGCGCAGGAGGAGGTTGCTGTTTGGCGTCATGGTGGCGTCAATGGCGGAGTGGCCAGACAAGGTAGAAGCCTCAATTTGATCTGAAGACGGACATGTGGAAGATGGCAGTGACGACACACGAGTGCGTCTGACCGGATTATGCCCCAGACCCGGTATGTGGCTCGGCTGGGGCTTCCAAATGTGTTTCGGCTTCCGGCTTTTGATGTTAGGCTTATGTGAGTGGTCTGGATAGTGGCCCGGCTACCACCCCTTCATTATATTGGATAGGAGTAGTGACATATGTTGTCAAGATGGTGGATTCAGGCACATTGGTGTAATACTTTGTAAGGTCCTTAAGAATAATCAATAAAGTGACCGTATGCATCTTCCAGATGCAGAGGCCGGGGGTAATGCTCCTTTTCTAAAAAAAATAGGGTTTCTCCCCAATCGGCTTCCTCCTCTCGTCCTGTACACGCGAGGGAGAGCCGCCGCCTCCTTCCCTTCCAAACCCTCTTCCCCGCCTCCCCTCGCGCTGCCGCCACCGACCAGCCGCTGTGGCCGACGTCGGGAAGCGCCGCCGCTTTGGCGCTACCACCACCCGTCCCCTCTCGGCGCTGCCCCTCTGCCTCCTCCCCTCTCGTCGCCGCCCCTCTGCCTCCTCCCCTCCCGTCACACGACCTCGCCGCCCGGAAGACCACCCATGGTGAGCCGCCGCCGATCCACCCGCGCGAGGCGCCATCGATTATCCCTCGGACACGCTGTTGTGCGCAGACACGCCCCCGACTCCCCGGCTCATGCGCCGTCACGCCGACCACCTCCGGCCCTGACCTAGGGTTTGGTGGGCGAGCTCTTGAGAGCCGACCTCACGCCGACCCGAGGTGAACCGCGTCCCATCCATCACGTGAGCATCCTCTTCACTTGCCCCATTTCCTCCGTGTGTGTTCATCCACTCTGCTCGATAATTGATTAAATACGTCAGTTTGTTCATTTGCAGGGGGGCTGGATCCTAAGGGGCAGAGGTGCAATCCTGCAGAGCTGCTGGATCCGAAAATTAAAGGTAATTTAAGGCATGCTTTAGGTGATTTTTGCTGCGTCTCAGATTCATTGGTGACATTTTCAGTTACTGTTGTTCAGGTGTGATTGGCCTGACGGCAACTCGGGCTTGCTGAGAACTAAGAGGCAGCAGCAGGGGGGAGAGGGAAATGGGGAAGCCCCTATGCCGGCGTGAGCGACGGTTCCCCAACGAGCTGGTGGCTCATCACCTATGACTCGGAGGATGGCCGAGGCGGGGTTGTTCGACAACACGTCACCACCGAGCTGCTGTAAGTAAGGAATTTTTCCGGGTGGTATTTTGGTGGCCTTTCTTTGCTTGCTCCATCCTTTCTACATTATAAATTGATTGTATTGACTGCTGCAGCGACAATGGATTTTGTTCTATCCCTTGTGATTAACTGATGTCTGAATCATGGTATAAATGCCACGATCCAGTCAGGATTTACATACAGCACTAACAGTGGAAGCATTATCTTTGTTCAGTTATGTACCTAAGAAAGCTCATGTAGGAATCTGAGGTAGATATGTAGGCGCACTCTCACACAAAGGAAGAGAGATGATAATTTGATGTCAAGGACTCATGGATGGAAATAAAAACACAAGCGGAAATTATTTACTCTTTTACGTAGTTTAAGTTATTGCTTTAGATGAAATTTCATCCTGCTATCTAATATTATACCCCTATGTTCTTTGCAAGAAATACATTATTTGGTTCTTAGCTTGCTTAAACTCGGTGGTACTTTATCTTCCTCATACATTTTAATTGATTTTGTGCAGGCCGAGATAATGCCGATGCTCAATCCGGATCTGGATGTCTCATCTCTGAACGTTAGAAACGCTGAGAAGTCCATGTAAGCTTGCCCATGCTGGTTCCGCGCAACATTATATCTCTGGACTTTCATACTTCCACAGCTCTAGACATGAACTTCCTGATATGGTAACAAAATTCTGGTGGAGAGACCTCCCATATTTATTAGACTTGCTTGCTTTGGCATGTTACTTCCCCTAAATTTTAAATAGGATATTCTTGGGAATGAGATGTAATTTTAGGAAATAATTAGTATTCAGCACTTTATTTTATCCTGAAACTATTGATCTCTCTCTCTCTCTCTCTCTCTCTACGTACATCTACATATATCGCACCAGCTGTTCCAGGTAGAGTAGTAGTGGCCACAAAATTTTACTGAAATAATCATGCGAGATTACCAACGAAGAAAATTCTCATAGAAGGATAGAATGCGGGTATAGATATAATAATATTTGGTGTCAGATATGTTTACTCAGATGATCCAAGAACTGAATGAACCATTGGAATATTTGGTGTCAGATATCTTTTTTTGTATAAGATAACTGGTTTATCTGTTTAGTTGATCCTTACTGTCGGTTGTCCATGACGGAAGTTTAAGTTACTGTCGAAATTGATTAAGTTGAGTTTTCTAATGTTTGCCTCTTTCTAATGTCAATTATCAGGTAAGGACTCCAGTCTAAATGTAATCTATAGTTCTAGGCTATGCAAATAAAATGAAGTACCTGCCTATTTTTAGTGAATGCCCTTGGTGGCTTTGTAGTACATTCGGTTGATCCATCTTCTGCTTTGCCATGGGCTCAATAGTTAACATATGTTCGTGATCTGGTAATGCTTTTATTTTTGTAGGCCGCAAAGGCCGTGCGTTGTGTGAATACGTGTCATAGTGGTCAGCAGTGGCAAGCCTCGCCGCGTCCAAACCAATGTTATTCGGCCTCATGTAACATATTCCCTTTTTAGTTTTCAGTCTCCTACTATTACTAATGAAATTTTAGTTATCAAGGGTGTATAATATCTTGGAAGCTTAGTGTCGTATTTGAATGTTCTTCTGCATTTAAGCTAAAATATGTTAATCTGCATTGATTTATTTTCAGTTGAGTATGAAGGAGCAAAGAGCTACATAATTCTTATTCTTTAGTATCCATGTGAATTAGTTTTCACCTCGGTTTGTGTGCTGAAAGCTATTGAAACATATCCATTGTATTGTCAAATGTTGTATTGTGTGAGTCATTTCTTTGTTGTGGATGTCCTCGGCAAGAATGAAGCATGGACCTTAACGTCCCTAGGTATAGCAGATCATCATCCCTTCCTTTTCTAATTTATTTTCGTAGAATAGGATCAACACCCACAGTACAGTCTGGGTTCATAAAGTGTGTGCATTTATCTCCAATGCATTTCTCACGATCTGAAACTTCTTGCTTACAGTTTGTTAAGGTGAAGAAATCTGCTTAGGCCACTGCTTCTTTTTTGAGTATGAGTTCATTTTCCTTTTCCATAGGATGGCTACGATTGAAAAACTCTCTTCAGCTTCTTTTCTCTCTCTATACAATTCCTTTTCACTCTGAACCGAATGAAAAATCTGACGGGACTGCACATATATCTTGCACTGAATCTGGCCATATGTTTAAGTAAAATAGTTCAGGTTATAAGCCCGGAAAGAAATTGAATATAAGATGTGCTTTTGAATTGCTGACGACCAAAGTCCGCAAGTAGGCTATAGTCTTCTGATCTTTCGGCTTATTGCAGTAATATTATTCCTTCTTTTCTCCAGGCAGAAAAGACATACTGATTTGAAGACCACCTCAATTGTTTGGGATCTGGATTGTCTATACATATTTTTTTGGTAGTTGGCAGATCTGGCCCATCATAATTTTGTCCTACTACCATGCAGTTCTATCCTCGACTACCGGTATAATTTGCTTTTGGTGTATCATCCTATCTTTGAACAGAGGGCTGCTGTTCTTACTCAAATTCTGCCTAATTTATATGTATAACTGATTTATATGGTTATTTTATGGCATAGCAGATTGGTTCTGCTATGAGCCAATCCCTAATTTATATGGTTCTTCTATGCCATCTTTTGAACTAGACGTAGGCGTTTGTCTGAAAAGAAGTGTTATGCTTTGGTGTTGTTGTAGGTTCCAGAGGGGGCAGAAGAGGAAGCCATTTGCACTCACCAGTAAGTTGGGCAAGGCTACAACCTTCCTTGGTGAGTACTGCCTCGGCTACAACCTCCCTCGGTGAGCTCCATCTTCCTCATGCTCCTCTGCTTCGGCTACTGTATGGGACATGGTCATGGCTGTGTTGATGTGGTGCTCGTCTGGTTGATGCTCTGTCCTGCTCATGCATCGGTTCCTACACATAAATCCCCAAGACCAACTCTGGTTGATGCTAAAATGTGATGAGGTGGGGGTGCGGTCTGCATCCACGTGCTGCTCGGCGTCACGAGGTCGTTGGCACAGATCCTCGTGCCCATGCCGTTCAACACACCGCAGCTCTTGCCCACAGATCCTCGCGTATTGATTGGCATGCCTTTGGTAGCAGTAGCCCCCATTGGATAGTTTTCTATTCATAAACAGAGAAGCTTTCTTTTACTTGAGAACTGAAGGGATCATGTTACCTGGCGCAAAGGGAATTTTCTTTGTACATATTGATTTATTTACATGTATATGAGATCCACGATTTATGGCTCATACCTGATCCATATGAACTGGAAGTTTTCTTTTCTTCTTAGACATATATCTATCCATTGATATGGCTTCTCCTTTTTCTTATTATTTAACATAGTGTTTTGCTAGCAGTTAAAATAATCCTAAACAATCTGGAAACATATAGTTTTGAATAGACATATTATTTTGCTGAAGAGTTCAGTCCATGCATGTTTGGTTCCTGTCAGTTTAGTTAGTGGCCTATATGAATTTGATTTGGCCCATGATATTTTTGTACAGTTATTGATTTGCTAGCATATATTCTAAACTTAATTTCGTTAGCTCTTATCTGGTGTTCTTTCTTATATTATCTTTTTATCTGACGCAAGCTTACTCTATTCACGAGAGTTTCTCCATGTGTATGAATAAAAGATTTGGGTTCAGAGCACCTTCGGATATATGAAGTTGTTTTCTAATTCTTGTTGGTCAGTCGCAAAGCATTAATTTTTGTTTGCTTTACAATTTTTCAGGAGTAATGGAATGTTAATTGGATGGTGGTTGCATGTTCAAGTATGGGAAATGATGAGCTCCTGCTTCTTTTTATGCCAGCTCTATGCCGTAGGTGAGTTGCGACCTTCTTCCCTGCAAGTTTGTGATAATCAATTATCCTCCAGAGGGAATTGTGATTGTGATTAGTATCTTTAGACATTGGCCATATTTGTCGGTACTCACCGTTTCTTTCATTTCTCCTCATTTTGTAAATGTATTGGACTCTGGTATATACAACTGAAATCGATGTGCCAAACAACGAGTAGTTCTGAAATGATGCCTCATCTTTTTTCCATTCGTGTTGTTTCTCATAGTTTTAAACTAAAAGGAGCTATAAAAATTGTCATGTATCTTTCATATTTTTTATGTTGAAGCGGCTACGTAATATCTATGCTACTCACTCTTTGATTGCCTGACCCACTTCATCCTCCCCTGTAGGTCTCAGACATAAAGAATCATCCAAGGACCATTTATGACGCATTCTGGTGCAAATAGTGGAAGTCTTTTAGTAAATATATATTCATGTGAAACTGAAATTCAGACAACCTTAGATGAACATTATTTCCTGTCAGTGGATTGATAGTTGTACTAAATCTTGCCCGAGGTACATGCCTACCCTGAAACATGTTATTAAGGAATGTATAAGTGCATATACAATGCTTGTGGTTATGGTTGCTATCTATTATGTTCTTAATTGTGTTTAACTGATGATTTTGATTTTGGTGTACTTCAAACATATATATTAGGTATTATCGGGTGAGCATACGTGTATATATTCAATATGAGTATTATTCGGCTGGATACAATTGGATCAGGTGGGGCGCGGCAAGCTGCACTTGCTATCCTTTTTTAGTAATGCATCATAGCATCCGATCTTTACCCACTTGGCCACCTCGTTGGGACCGGCACCCTCGCGCCAAGGCGCGATCTTGATCTAGTATACGCATATTCTTAGAGAAGAATGAAGTTTTTTGGAAAGTTGTTGTGGTGTTTGTACACATGTCGGTCTCAGTGCCAATGGTGGTGGTCGTTTGAGCCTTTTGAGAGGTCCTATCCATGTTAAAATCATGGAATTGCTACTATAACACACATGGGTCGGCCCACGAGCTATCTGTCGCTCGCTTAGTTTGACTCCCTATTCCTCTTAGTCGGTTAGCTTTTTTTCGCTCACCTCACTGCGCGCTCAAAAAATGCACTATTTTTTAAAATAAATAGGTTAGTTTAAATTAAATATGTTTAAGGATTTTAAAAAATATGTGAACTTACAAAGACCATGAATTGTAGAAAATATTTATGAGTTTAAAATATATTCATGGATCAAAAAATATTTACAAATTAAACAAGTTTGAAATTTTAAAAATGTCCACGAACTTTAAAAACACCCGTGAACTTCAAAATGCTCATGAATGTAATAAATATTAATGAAGCTAAAAAATAAAAAAAATGTTTGCAAATTTTAATCAACACTCATAATTAAAACATGTAAGAAAATAAAGAGAAAAAGAGAAATGAAACTAAGCAACAAACAACCTAACATGCAGGTCCCATAACGACCCCATAAACCCCGAAGCATCAGAGCGTTTCAAATCGTGAGACCTTAGTATCTCTATAGATGTTCGGAGTTTAGGACTATACCTGATCTAATTGTAGTATTTGTTTCATCTTCACGTGTTCTTAGTTTTGGAAATGAAAAGGGAAAGAAAACGAGATGTTTCTTAAGAAATACTAGTGTCAGGGGCTAGAGAATGCAATTTATTCGGGCCGTCTATTCTCCTTTTGTTATTTACTACTAGGACAATGCCAGTAGGGTTTTTTTTGGGGGGGGGGGGGGGGGGGGGGGGGGGTGCTACGCGTCCGTCCGACACACGTGACCACCCCAACAGGACTTTGCTTCGGTGCCTTAAGGCACCGAAGCAGCATCCACCCCCACGTGTGTGGTGTGAGGGTGGGGGGTGTGGGGGGGGGGGGGGGGGGGGGTAAAGGGAGTTATATTTCTATGTAATAGTATTACAGTCAAGAGACCACAAATCCTCAATACAACATGGAGCCAAGACCAACCACACAACAGTTGTGCTCTCGGCTATAATTGGCCAACCGATCTACAACTAAAAGAATTTTCTAAGGATAAAACTCTACTGCACATTTAACTCTTTGCTCTACAAAGAATTTCCTGAGGATAAAATTCCCTAATGCACATTACCTCTTTGATCTCCCGAACCAAAGGGCCATATGCAGAACGCTCCAGACAAGCAAGATAGTGCTTTCGATGAGTCCGACTAAATGATAACCGGAAGTATAAATATTGCCAGTAGGTTACAATGGATATAAATAATCTATTATGTCAGATCGTGATTTACCTGTCTATAATACAATTGTTTTCTTAGCGGAGGCCATTAATACAATTGTGTAAATAAATTTTTGGGGTATAAATAATCTATTACGTTAAATTGTGATTTACCTACATGTGTTAGTACAATTATGTAATAAATGTTTATCAAATCTTTTTTGTGATTTACCTTATTTTGATAAGAAGTTTTCTAAGTAAACTAAAGTTAAATTGGTTCAGAAGATAAGTAAATTAAAATGATTAATTATCGTACGGGAAGGTTAGACGAAGGGGTCAGGAAAAGAGAAGTGAAACATGAAACCTTTAGATTTAGATAGGTAGATATAGGCTATTTTTTTTAAATAATACATTTCTTTATTAATTTTCATAAATATTACGCTGGGTAAATTTTTTTCAAAAATAATACACCGTCGGCCCGCTGCAGGCCAACTGGGCCTAGTCGGCCCACAGCAGGCCGATTGGATGCCAGTCGGCCTACAGCTGGCCGACTAGCCCCTGTCGGCCCACTGTGGGCTGATTGGGTTCTGTCGGCCCACTGTGGGCCGACTGGAGCTAATTGGCTCGCTGTGGGCTATTTGTTTTTGCAAAAAAAGTAGGCATAAAAAATATATGCTTTAAAAAATGTTAGTCATGTAATTAAAAAATGTTCAACGTGTATAAAAAAATGTTCCTGATGTATACAAAAAATGTACAATATATATGCAAAAAAGTTGACTAAAAAATATGTTTCAAAAAGTGTTAATCACGTATTTAAAAATTGTTAAATGTATGTATAAAAATGTTCCTTATTTATGCAAAGAATATAGAATGTGTATGAAAAAAAGTTGACACCAAAAAAATATGTTTGAAAAAAATGTTAATCGTGTATTTCAAAAAATGTTCCTTATCTATACAAAAAATATAGAATGTGCATGAAAAAAAGTTGACACCAAAAAAAAATATTTGAAAAAAATGTTAATCATGTATTTGAAAAAATGTTCAACAGGTACACAAAAATGTTTCATGTATTGGATTGAAAGGTTAAACGTGTATAAAAAATGTGAAAGCTCCGGATCCGGTATGGGAGCATCACGGACCTAAGTATGATTGGTTTCTCTTTTTGTATGGAACTGGAACATTTTTTCAAACATATTTTTTTGGTGTCAACTTTTCTTCATACAAATTCTATATTTTTTGTATAGATAAGAAACATTTTTATACACACATTTAACAATTTTTAATCATGTATTTGAAAAAATGTCAACTTTTCAAACATATTTGTTTGGTGTCAACTTTTTTTCATACACATTATATATTTTTTGTATAAATAATGAACATTTTTTAGACACACATTTAACAATTTTTAAATACATGCTTAACACTTTTTGAAATCAGTCGGCCCACAGTGGGCCGACAGGACGCAATCAGCCCACAGTGGGCCGACAGGGGCCAGTCGGCCAGCTGTAGGCCGACTGGACTCCAATCGGCCTGCTGTGGGCCGACTAGGCCCAGTCGGCCTGCAGCGGGCCGACGCTGTATTATTTTTGAATTTTTTTTATCCAGCGTAATATTTATGAAAATTAATTAAAATGTATTATTTTAAAAAAATAGCTAGATATAGATATAAATATAATATAGATAGATACATATAGATATAGATATAGTATAGATAGATATAGATATAAAGATATAAAGATAGAGATGAAGACTATGAACTATGGACTTTTTCCATTCTAGTCAGGGATATTTTTAGGGCTTTCTGGCTAGGGCTTGAGAAGCTCACAAGGGACGCCCGAGCTATATCTATATCTCGCTTATAACAAGATGGTAGCTCCCCTCATCATCATCAGCAGCAGAGAGCTTTGATTTGACACTCAAAGAGAGCAAGTGCAGAAGAGAGATGGCGTCCCCTCGCCGCATGGCCACCGCGCCTGCCGCCCTCCTCGTCCTGCTCCTCCTCGTCGCCATGGGTACGTCCGGCAAGCTTCCTCCCTCCCACCGATCGAGTTGCTGTAAACTGTAATTAATCACAGGTGCTTAATTACTTTTTGTGGTGGTTGCATTGCAGAGATGGGGACGGTGAAGGTGGCGGAGGCCCGGACGTGCGAGTCGTAGAGCCACAATTTCAAGGGCGCCTGCTTCAGCGACACCAACTGCGCCAGCGTGTGCCACATCGAGAACTTCCCCCGCGGGTAGTGCCACCAGCACCACCTCGAGCGCAAGTGCTACTGCGAGCGGGACTGCTGAGCTTAGGATGACCAGAAATAAAGTAGCTCCATCGGTTTTTCCTCTTTTCATCTTCATGCATGCATTCATGCATGTTGTTTAGGTGACGATCGATCCTGGCTCCGACGTGTTTGCGGCTTCAATTAGTTTGTGCGGTTAATGTATACTAATAATGATGCATGCCACTGATGCATGTGGCTTCTCTGTGTTGTGATTTGTTCTGTTTCTATATGTTGTGTTGTGTTGGAATCAGTCAGTTAGTTGGCTTGTCTCTTTTTTCCAAAAGGACCAGATCTACTACGCTAAAGATTCATCGGATTCCATACAAAGCACCTCTAAAATAATAATAAATATATCAAGTTCCATGGACCACCGAATCGAACGACCATTGCTGCCACTAGAACGGGACCACTAGTAGAAAACAGGGCTTTCGTTCAGACCAGATAAGCCCATTAGTCCTGGTTCATTCACGAATCGGGACTAATGTGAGCATTGGTCCCGGTTCGTGCGCTAAAGGCATTAGTCCCGGTTCAAATGAGCATTTTAGTCCCGGTTTGAGGCACGAACCGGGACTAAAGGGTGTGATGCCCTTTAGTCCCGGTTCGTATCTCAAACCGGGACTAAAGAACCTTTAGTCCCGGTTTGGGACACGAACCGATACTAAAGGGTGCAATGCCCTTTAGTACCGGTTCGTGTCTCAAACCGGTACTAAAGGTCCCGTTTTCAAACTCTACCCCTCCCCGGTGGATCGCCTTTTCAGTTTTGTAAAAACCAAAAGAAAATGATAAAAACTTTAAAAAATAAAATCCTTCGAGATGTAGTTATGTTACTACATCTACTAGTTAGGAAAATTTAAAAACATAAATTTGGACATGTTTTGCAAAAAGTGTAGGGAAAATGTAAAACGGCTGTAACTTTTGCATACGATGTCGGGAAAAAATGTATAATATATCAAAATGTTCAAAACGAAAATCCGCATCCGATTTTGACTGCCTACGACCTGTTTGCAAATTTTTAGAATTCTCAAATTCCAAAAGGAAAAAAATATGCTCAAATTTCAGTTTTTTTGAATTTTGGTTAAATCTGGTCAAACTATGGTCAAACTACTTATTCAAAAAGTATTAGTGTTACTAAATAATTATTCAAGAATATTAGTGTTACTAAATAATTATTTCATTTTTTTTGAATTTTGGTCAAATCTGGTCAAATTGTGGTCAAACATGGGTCAAACTATGGTCAAACTACTTATTCAAGAAATATTAGTGTTACTAAATAATTATTCAAGAATATTAGTGTTACTAAATAATTATGTCAATTTTTTTGAATTTTGGTCAAATCTGGTCAAACTGTGGTCAAACTACTTATTCAAGAAATATTAGTGTTACTAAATAATTATTCAAGACTATTAGTGTTACTAAATAATATTTTTTTGAATTTTGGTCAAATCTGGTCAAACCATGGTCAAACTACTTATTCAAGAAATATTAGTGTTACTAAATAATTATTCAACAATATTAGTGTTACTAAATAATTATTTCAATTTTTTTGAATTTTGGTCAAATCTGGTCAAACTGTGGTCAAACTACTTATTCAAGAAATAATAGTGTTACTAAATATTTTTTTAGAATAATAGTTTCAAACTCAAACAGTGAAATGTGTGACTTCATGCTCAAGCTAAACTCTTGAGGGTTAATACGATTGACATCTTAATATTGTCAGGAAAACAACAAGTGCAGACTTGAAAACAAGGGGGAATAGAACCCGGAAGTTAAGCGTGCTCAGGCTAGAGTAGTGAGAGGATGGGTGATCGTCCAGAAAGTTAGATGATTTGAAATGATGAGGGGTGATTAGAGATTAGAGGTTAAATTGAGCAGTGATGAGGGTGATTAGTGATTAGAGGTTAAAATAATTCAAAAATTTGAAAATCAGGAAAAATAAAAAAAATCAGAAAAATTTTAAAAAAAATTCACAAAATTTCCTTTAGTCCCCCCCGGGGGGGGGGGGGGGTTGCAGTGAGATGAGGCTCTAGAGGTGGAGATAGGTGCCATGGTAAGAATTTCTTTTTGGAATATTCAAGCCACCAAGATACTTTCAATGTCGAACCAATTTTTTTGTGAGAGAAAAATTTAATTTATTCATCAATCATGGCAGTACAAAGAACACAGTAGAGGTAATAAAAATTACAACTAGGCCCATATGAACCAGGACTAAAGGCCCTTATTCTACTAGTGGACACCGACACACCGCAGTCATCGCTTCATAGCCTGCGCCGGCCTGGCCTTGTTGACGGAAGGTCTTCATGCAAGTGTCCCTAATTATCATCGCCATGTTGCCGTCGCTGATTGCCTAGTCAAATCTAGTCCGCTTGTCTATTAAGCGGAGCAAAAAAAATCTTTTATATGTTCAGAGTTTAGGACTAAACATGATCTGATGTAGTATTTGTTTCATCTTCACGTATTCTTAGTTTTGAAAAGGGAAGGGGCTAGAGAATGCAATTTATTCGGCCCTCCTATTCTTTGTTATTTAATAGGACAATACTGTTACAACGGATATAAATAAATCTATTGTGATAGATTGTGATTTATCTGCCTATATAATACAATTGATTATATAAATTTTTGGGATATAAATAATCTATTACGTTAGATTGTGATTTACCTGTCCATATTAATATAATTGTGTAAATAAATATTTATTAATCCCTTCCCGATTTACCTTATACTTTGACGAGAAGTTTGATAAGTAAATTGAAATTATATTGATTCAGAACATAAGTAAAAAAATTGATTCAGAAGGTAAGTGAATTAAGAAGATTAATTATCATACAGGAAGGTTAGACGAAGGGGTAAGGGAAAGAAAAAAGAAACATGAAACCTTTAGATAGAAAAAAAATAGATAGAAAGATAAATAGATATAGATAGAGTATAGATAGATAGAGAAAGAGTATAGATAGATAGGAATAGAGATAAAGATAGAGAATGTAGATAGAGTATAGGTAGATAGATAGATATAGAGACAGTGATAGGGACTATGAACTTTTTTCTTCTAGTCAAGGATTTTTTTAGGGCTTTCTAGCTAGGGCTTATGAAATGAAGTAGTTAATGGGAGGATTCTCATTATATTTTTTTTCTTGTATGTGTTTCTAAGAGAAGTGATTTGCCTCGTGTTTCGAGGTCTCAAGCAAAGGGCGTGGAGACAGATAGAAACTCTTGAAAGACAATTGAAAAGAAATATAGCCCCAATTCCATCGAAATGGTAAGATCTTTGGCGCAAGAAGAAGCGGCGACCGACAAGCCTTCAAGGGACGCGGGAGTCTTTTTTTTAGCAACCGGGCGCAGGAGTATCTATATCTCGCTTATAGCGAGATGGTTAGCTCCCCTCATCACCCACACGAATGGGTCGGCCCAGTAGCATGTTACTCGGTGAATCACAAGTCCTCCTCGCTCATGCCTTTAGCGCTATTAAGTGATACAGGTGCTCACGCCTCGCTCAATGGGCCTGGTCAAACAAAAGCGAAGTGACCAAATTGCTCGGCTCATATCCATGCAGGTCTCTTCGACGACTAAACCATTTGACTTTTGTAAAACAAACTAATCTTTAAAATCCGTAAAATAAAAAAATGGAAAACCATGTGAATTTGAAGAAAGTTCATAGATTTGCAAAAAAATCATGAATATGACAATTTTCAAAATTTTGAGAAGTATACGAATTTGAATTTAATTTGTGGATTTTGAAAAACAAAGTCCATAGGTTTTGAAAAATGTTCATTAATTTGAATATATATGTGCATTCCAAAAACAGTTCGTGGATTCAAAAACTCATGAATTTATAAAAGTTCATGACCTTTAAAAAAGATTGATAAAAACAAAAACATTTTAAATGTGAAAAAATCACGAATTTAAAAAAAATCACATTTGACACACGTTCATGAGCTTTAAAAAATAATAAATTTGAAAAAAAAAATCAGAAATATATAAAAAGTTCATGAGTTTTGAAAAAGTTGACCAAATTTCGAACAATTCACGAATTTGTAATTATTCATACATTTTAGGAAAAGTTCACAAATTTGGAAAACAAATCTCAAATTGAGAAAAAAGGTTCACAATTTTGAAAAAATGATTTTGGAAAACACGCATTGAAAAAATGAAAATGCAAAAAAGGAAAAGAAACGGGCAAATGAAAGGAAAAAACGAAGATCGGAAAAAACAAAAGAAAAAACCATGTGTAGGTTCTGGAGGCTTCCCAAAACCATAGGGGCTATTGAAAAACCGAATACGAGAGACTATTATATGGGCCCGACCGCTAGGATGGTTGCGCCAGTTGTAAAGAACCCTTTATTCGGCGCTTAAACTGCTAAATAGGATTTGGGCTGAATTGCTGATGTCATCATTTCATTATCATTTTTCATTTACTTCTATTTTTATTTCTTTACCTGTCATACCAATTTTATTTGTTCTTTCTAATTACACTGGGTTTTTTCCTAATATTCTTATTTTTTTTCTTTTTTGGTATTCATCAGTGTTTCTTCATTTTATTGGTTTCTGTCCTGATTTCACTGCTTTCATTTTGTTGCCCTGATTTTCTTTGCTTTTCCTCTTTTTTCATTTATTTCTATTTTGGTTTTCTTCGCTTTTCATTCTGTTTTATTTTTGTTACATCCATGGTTTTCTTTCCATTTTCATAAAGAACGGGAACGTCTTTTATACATGTTTAACATTTATTCAAATACATGAATCATGATTTTTGTGTACATGTTGGAAAAAAATCAAATACAAAATTAAAATCTTTTTTGAAATTTACAATTTTCGTGTCAACTTCATTCACAAGCATTCTACATTTTTTGTATAGATCACAAACATTTGTATTGTATACACATGTTTGAACTTAAAAAAAATAAATGCTTAATGTTTCCTACAAAATTATATTTTTTGTACACATCAGGAACATTTCTTATACACATGCTTACATTTTTTAATACAAGATTAAGATTTTCAAAGCATATATATTTTATGTTTACTTCTTTTCGTACACATTATACATTTTTGTCATACATAGGGACACTAACATTTTTACACTACACTATTAACATACACATACAATTTTTGGTATACGTCAGAGAAATTTCTATATAGCCCATCCGTTCCCTTATCTAAGGTGCATGATTAATAATATTTATGTCTACTTTTTTCATTACACATTTTACAAAGTTGATATATATTAGAAACATTTTTCTGTCAATGTTTAACATTTTTCAAATGCAGTTAATATTTTTTAATTATGTATGTAAAGTGATTTTAATGGATATATTTAGAATATTTCATAATATAAGAAGAAATAAAAAATGAATTCAAAATGTGGAAAAAATCGTTCAAGTCCTTTGGTCCTCCTGGGCCATCCCATTCAGGCTGCTGCTTTGACTCGAGGCTGCGCTACGTCTCGCTATAAGTGAGACATAGTCACGCCCTCCAAGAAATGTGTCTATATATTGCTCAAAGTAATTTCGACGAACACCTACATGACGCACGCAAGAGTCACATAATCATGAGCTAGTTACATATGAATGTTATTTTTTTCTTTTTCCTTTTTACGATTCATTTTACATTTTAAATATTTTAAAGTGTATATTTTAAAGTTAAGTAAATTGAATTTATTTAAATATATAAAATATGCGCCACATATTTAAAAAAGTTAAAGCAGTGTAAACAAGTTTTTCTCAATTTCAAAACCAATGGTCACCCGTTTAAAACTCTGTTCACTAAATTAATAATAAATGTTCTGTTCTAGCATTTTTTTAATAATGTTTGTGACACATAAAATTGTTCACCATGTATTAAAAATGTTCACAATGCATTTATAAAATGATTACTATTTATATACAACTTATTCAACATGTATTAAAAAATCAGCGTGCATCCATCAAATGTTCAACGTGTATAGAAACATGTTTAACATTTGTTCGGAAAATGTTTAGCGTGTATCTGAAAATTTGTTTAATATCTATTTAAAATATATTCACCATTTACTCTAAACATGTTCATTGTTCGTGAAAAGTATTTAACTTGTATTTAAAAAATGTTGAATACAGTGAAACTGGGAGTACTGAAAAAACTCATGAATTTGAAAAATAAAAATATTAATGTTTAATGAAATAAAATTTAAAATGAAAGATTGAAAACTAAATTGACGATGAACATTTCACAATTATTGTTTTCAATTTTCATAATATTTATATTTCCTTAAAGTATTTTTGAACATATTATTAACTAAATTGACGAAAATGAAACATGTTTTAGGTAATGTTTTTCCATTTTACACAACACATTTTTATATTGCCAACTGGTGTATGATAGTTCACCGTTGATGTTGCATAGGTTAGAGTATACATAATTTTTCTGAGTATACATTTTTGTCTTTTCTATAAAGATCCAAATGCTATACATAACTAACATTCTGGGTTCCTTTTGGGATTTTTAGTAGTGATTAATATATTAATATTCCTTTTTAGATTTATTCATCTTCTGTGAAGGGTCTTTCATAAACCAGTGCAAACTTTGTGTGGAAGTATTGTAAAATGTATAAGCAGATTAGACAAGTCCCCGCAAATAATCATTATAAGCCCTAATTTCTAGGGTTTCTTTTCATGTTTCTTACTCAATAAAGTTTTCGCCTTCATCGCAAACAGAAAGGCGTTGGTTTTGCATGTTCTGTCCATTTCCTTTGGTGTTTAGGTACAACACACTCCAAATAGTATTTCTACCAGTTTTCTTTAAGAAACTAAAAAGGGCATGGTTTGGATATTTGGTTTGACCATCCACATAAATATCCTCCTCATTTGACTTCATTGGAAATGTTTAACATGCTGACAGAGCTTGAAATCCAATTTTTGGGCAGGGAAGCTTGATGGAAATTGCTATTGGGGTAACATTCCATGACCCAGATTGGGTGGAGAATGCTTATGGGCTGGGCAGGCCACCAAATAGTTGGGCCTCACTTAGTGTGCTGGTTTCTTTAGCATATTAATGGTAACTAGAGGCTAACGCACCGTTCTCTTCACTGGTGGAATGTCATTTTCTCTAGCAGGTTATTGTAGTCGGTTTTTTGTTCTCATTTTATCTGTGTTGGCTTACGTTTTAATTATGTTCTGACGGTGTTTTTTTCATTTGTATACCATGAATCCATGATGGGCTGTCATTAGAGATGATATTTGTTCTGAAAAAAGAATGAAGTCGTTTGATGTATGGCTGTGGTGTCCTTACATGTTTCGCCTCGGCGTCAACCGGTGGTTGTTGTGCGAGCCACTTGGGAGCTCCTTTTTTATATATCGCCTCGGGAGTTCTTATTTCCACAGTGAAACCAGGGATTAGATGCTACAACGTTCACATGGGTTGGGACACGAAGCTCTCGCTCATTAGCTTGACTCCCGGCTCCACTCGCTCGCTCCACTGCTGGCTCATAATAAGCCAGCTACCTTTTTTATTTTTTTAAAGGTTCGCTGAAACCAAAAGATATTCATGGATTTTAGAAAAAAGGATTTTTGAAACTTTGTTAATTAAGAAAACCATGATTTTTAAAAAATATTCATATATTTCAAAATATGTTTGAAATTTAAATTTAACTTAGAAAATTTAAGGCCCCAACGACCCCATAGCCCTCAACGCACCAGGAGGCTTCAAATCTAGGGAGCTTAGTATCTTAATTCAAATCTAGGGTGCTGCATATATGTTTTTTTAGCAAGATCAAATTCAAATTCAAAGAACATCCCAAACAGATTATTCTTAACTACGAGCTCACTCTTCATACAAGGCAAGATGAGACACAAAATCTTATGCCATTGGGTGCATCCATTCTCAGATTGATGTACCTTTGTTGTTGAAAAAGTCTGACGAAATTAAACACATGTGGAGTATCAACTAATTAACGGTTCAGTAGCTTGGAGGTGTCACTTTTCATTTCTTCTTCTTCTTCTTCTTCTTTTTTTTGCGAGTCACTTTTCATTTCTTCATGAATAAGGTAAACTTTCAGTCACTGCAAAAACTGTCAGTTTATTATAATCTAGTATATGCCAGATTCATTGTCTACCCGACAGGGCAAGCTAGGTGGCAATTAAGTTGTCAACTGCTCTCTCACATCCGGTAGCCTCGATCGTACTATTAATTAATTGTGCTTCATTGCCAAGTAAGTGTGACAATTGACCGGTGCTACCTGTGCATTACTTCGTTGCTAGGTAATGTCAAAACCAGATGGTATGCTTCGAACTGCATGCAATGGGTTGACCACTAGTTATCTATAAAAAGCCCACCTTTGGCCTTTGGGTCAAGTATGTACACCACAAAATCCATCATTCCCAAGGATCTCCTTGTCCTTCGTCTTGGCTCCACAACATCACAACTGATACTAGTAAGTAAGAAAATAATGGCTCCGGTGAAGGTGTACGGGCTGCCCATGAACGGAAGCGTGGCGCGCGTTCTGGCATGCCTAGAGGAAGTGGGAGCTGAGTATGAGGTCATGGCCGTCGACCTACACACCGGCGAGCACAAGAGGCTGCCACATCTTGCTCGTAATGTATGTTGCCGTCATGTCCCTCTTTGATTACATACACGCTATGTATCTATCTTCTTGCCTCTTTGATTATATAGTTGTGTTGTTGTAAGGTTAATTAGATGCATCAAGTTACATGGCTCAACACTTCGCGAAAGCTGATAGGGATTTCTTTTCCTTATCTCTGTTGTTCACAGCCCTTCGGCCAGGTCCCCGCCTTCCAGGATGGAGACCTGGTCCTCTTTGGTGAGTAGCTTGCTTGCTTAATTTGTGTGATGTTGTAGTTATAATATGATATACACTATCATTTACTATTGGTTAGCGCCGTGGTTGATGTCTCAATCAAGATAGCTATTTTATCAGATGATGGTAGGTTGTAAAATGCCAAAGTCATGTCTCCTTTTTCAACTAGTTAAGCACATCCTCCAGGTCACTAGGCTAGTATATACTTCAGAAATTTTTCCTAGTTATATTGCTTGATATTTTTATTCTTTTTTATATAAAGATAAGATAATACTTCAAATAACTAGAACATCATGAGTGAAAGGGGGAAGGCCCCGTATTGTGCCACTGAATTATTCCAAATGTGCTATGTTTTAAAAAAAAAGAGATAAGAAATGCCTTGCATTGCAAAGGATTGGCTATGTGGTAATTAAATTTTTTTTGGCCCTTGATGCAAAAAAAATAAGAACGTGAATTCATATAATGTTTTTAGAAAATCAGATCTCTGTAACTAGTTGAATTGTTTGCATGTATAACTAGTTGATTTCTGACAGAATCACGTGCAATCTCAAAGTATATACTCCGGAAAGGATCATCAGATTTACTGAGGGAAAACAACCTCTCTGAGTCCGCAATGGTTGATGTGTGGCTTGACGTCGAATCCCAGAAATTTGACAGCGTCATGCTGCCAATCATCTTTCAAGGTCTCGTCATCCCGGTTTACATGGGTGGGACTAGCGATCTCAAAGTTCTTGAAGAAAACCTAGAGAAACTGAAGGAAATCATGGAAGTCTATGAGGAACGCTTGTCCAAGTACAAGTACTTGGCAGGAGATTTCATTAGCTTAGCGGACATTAGTCATTTCCCAATGGTTCACCTATTGCATGAAACTCCCTATGCGGCGGTGCTTGATGCATATCCACATGTGAAAGCATGGATTGCTGGCGTAATGGATCGGCCTACTGTGAAGAAGGTCATGGGGCTTATGAAGACATTTGGTTGACAAATAACTATATGGTAATTTGTGTGCATTAAAGATGAATGTTGTTGGAACATGATGTGGTTGTGGTTTCAAAATACTATGATTTCAATAAAGGGGACAAAATATGTAATAGATAGTGCCTCTTTGCTCTGAGTTAGTTTAATTGTCATGTATTGGTCATATTTCATTAATTTATAGTGTGTTTATTCTTCCCATTTTCCTATGACTGCATTTTAATTGAAGTGATTTAATCATTAAAATTGTAGCAAAACCGCATTGCTTTAAGTATAGAACGTGTATTTGGTAGGATCTTATAGTTCTAGCTGCCTCTTAACCACCGAGATGTGGGTGATATGTAGAAGCAGAATAGAGAGGCCTTGAAATCATTAATTTGGTCTATATATGGACATAGGTTGTTGAGGAAAAGGTGAAAAAAAAAGCAAAGAAACATTCTAAATTGTTGAGTATCGTGATTATTAGGAAAGTTAGGATAGTGTAGGATATTATTCTACCTTCTCTTGTATACTCTAAGCAGCTCATGTACTCACTATATATACGCCCACAAGGCTCAAGCAATACAACAATGATTTCACCAAATCCCTCTCTCCCTTTTAACATGGTATCAGCCTAACCGATCCAAATCCTAGCCGTCGACCGCCACTTCCACACCGCGCCGCCATAGGGCGGTTGATCTCCATGCTCGCCACCGGGGGCCGCGCCGCCCGTACCTAGGGTTCGTTCGTCGGTCGTGTTGATCGACTGCCCTAGAGAGTCTTTTTCTCGATCCGTTGATTAAGGTTTTCTCTTTCGCCGATCTCGATGTTCTTTTTTGGTTTTCCGATCTAAGATCAGCCTGCGTCGCCCGCCACAGTTCATCTTGCAGATATCTCATCGTCCGTCTCTGAGTATGTGCTTCCGATCGAGCAACAGGGTGCAGTTGCATCGTCCGTTTCATGATTTTCCCAGCGACTGCATCAACCCATGCGCTATCGATGTGTCGCCCTTAGGGTCGTAGTGCCGCGGTCCGCGGTCCACCGCCGTCCTGAGGTCGTCTGTTTCAGGTTGTCTCTGTGGCTGCATCGACCCTCGCGCCGCCGCTTCGTCGCCCCGTCGGGCCGTAGCGAGCGTGGCACGCAGCCCCTGCTGCCGTCCCGTGGTTTCTTCGCGGCTGCACTGACCCGCGCGATGCCGCTGCGTCGCCCTTCGGGCCGTACTGTCGCGGCCCACGGTCGACCGCTACCCCGAGGCCGTCCTCTCCAGGCCATCCCCGTGGCTGCACCGACCCTCGCGTTGCCGTTGCGTCGCCCCATCGGATCATAGCGAGCGTGGCACGCGGTCCCTGCCGCCCTGAGGTCTTCCCCGCCGTCGCCCCGACCTGCGCGCTGCCGCTGCATCGCCCCTTCGGGCCGTAGCGGCGCGGCACGCGGTCCACTTTGCTGTCCACGCGCATTGACCTCTGTGTGGTATGCACCCCGCCACCCTCCTAGGCACGGGAACGCCACCGACCGCGCCGGTCTTCGTCACGCTGTCAGGTTCTTCCTCGCCTACTTCGAGCACCGTCGTCGCGCTTCTGACCTAGCCACCGCTGTCGCCTCCTCAGGTCGCCGCCGCCACTCTTTTTCCCGGTCCACGACGACTAACTCGACACCGGCCACCCCGACTCGACATCGACCACGGCGTCCCTCGCACGGCTACCTCAACCACCGCTACACCACCCTACGCTCTCGGCTACCTCGACAAATGGCATAAAGGGCTACCTTGCTTGAGCAACCTCGTCGGTTGCCACTCCAGCCATAACTTCCGCAATGCGTCGCCCGTTACGACTGTGGGGGGTGTCCGTTGGCTTGCCTTCGGATTCTTTTCCAGTCTCACCGTCTGCGTCGCTACCGTTGTTACTGCGGGGGGATATTAAGTATCGTGATTATTAGGAAAGCTAGGATAGTGTAGGATATTATTCTACCTTCCGTTGTACTTCAAGCAGATCATGTACTCACTATATATATGCCCACGAGGCTCAAGCAATACAACAACGATTCCACCAAATCCCAAATCCCTCTCTCCCTTCTAACATAGAGGATCAGAAGTTCAAGTGCCAACTTAGAAATCTGAACAACCGGCAGGCATATTTTTTCCGCCCTTCATCTTCCATTCCTCCTTTGCCTCGGATTGGCCACTTTGCCTTGAGTTGGAAGCATAGTTCTAAGAGTCAATTTTTTTCAAGAGTATATACTCCATATAGAACCCTATTTGTGGAACATGTGCACATATTTTGACCAAGGTTGTGGCTTTAAGCTTACATCATACTGTCTAGGTAAGGTGAAGTACTACACTATGATAGCAGCCAATATGGGAGGCAGATTCTCATGTCTTCATAATGCTCTACTAAGGTTAATTCGATATTTATTCAACTCGTACTTTCTACAGAAGTATACTTTTGGACTCATAATTTCATGATCCAACACATACCCAAAACCAAGAGAACACAATCAGGTTAGTTAAAAAAACAAGAAGAGAAAACGATTGACAAAAAACAACTCGTTAAAGCAATACGAATCATAGGAAAATTGACAGCATTAATCAAGATAAAATTTGCATTTCAACAAAAAAGATTAAACTTAAGGAGGAGTGCCCTTCAAATAAAAATCAGACATCTTGGCATGCATATTGTATTCTTTAGTAAAAGGCGGAAGAATAGTCCAAATCATCATCTATTTTAGAACAAAGCAAGTGCTCTGCCTTGCAAAAATGTTGTATAAATTAGGCCGAAATTCTTGTCTTTGCACTTGTAGGATCCAACAAAGGAAGCAGGATATACGCAAGTTGCATGCTAACATAATTCGACAATGATCCACTTGGTTCCTTAACTATTAATACATGATGAAGGAGCCCAAGATAATGGGCTAGATGATCAATCATGCATCAGTGTGAGAGATAAAATACCGGCAAGTTGCAACTGGGGATGCCTACATTTACCTACTCAACAACTTTTTTCCAGCAAACTATGATATTGTATGGATTAATAAGTTCATAACTCATACTCCCTCCGTTTCTTTATATAAGGTGCATTTGTTTTTTCAAAAGTCAAACGAGTGCATGTTTAACAGAGTTTTTAGAAAAATATATTAATACCCACAATATAAAATTTACATTATTTGGTCCATCATGAAGTTATTTTCATATTTTATTTATTAGGTATATAGTAGGTGTTGTTATTTTATTATATAATCCTGGTCAAACATTCAAATGGTTGACTTGCATGAAAATTAATACACCTTATATTCTGAAACGGAGGGAGGGAGTACTAGGCATGAAAATGAACAAACAAAAGGGCCTAAAAAGGCAGTTGCATTGTTGTTTGTTTTATCGGTTTTCGTCAATGAAAATCGGGGCCGAGATGTATGGTCCTTATTTTGTAAATAAAAAACCCAGAAGCAAGCTCGCATCAGTAATTACCTTCACCCCTGCTGCATCTTGACGTATTAGTTTGTTAATTCGATTACTTAGACGACTCATGTATCATGAGTCATGCATGACACTAGTTAATGAAGTGGACATGCATGTTAAACAAGTAAAAGGTGCACCACTAACGAATACAAGATCTAGCAGCCAGGTCGATCGACCCACTTGTGCATGCACAAGGAATTAAATTAAAGCCAACACTGATCTAGATGCAGTTGCAGCGCAGGTTCCTTGACGGCCCTTGGTGCCATGAAAGATGCATGATTTACTCATGGTCCTAAAAAAATAGATGCATGATACCTACGACTCCCTCAGTAACAAAGACGTATTTTATGTTTGTATCCCTTAATGCTTCATTTTGAGTCAATAAAATTCATCGTTTATAGAAATAAGTACTTCTGTTCCTAATGTAAATGAACTGCAAAAACGCTCTTACAAAGTTATACGAAGGTTGATGCACTTATTTTGGGACGGAGGGAGTAGCAGATTGACTAGATCATGAATTGAATATATATACAATTTGACGTGCGGACGTAGAGGCATCACAATTCCAATTCCCATAGTGCATGTCAATGATCGACAATGTGCATGCATCTCCAGCCACATGCATGTGAATGATCAGTTGGTGTGCGTTGATCTCGATTGATTTGGACAGTGATCTTTCCTCTTTCGCAGTTTTAATTAATTAGTCGATCGCATCGAGCCAGCGAGCGATCACCACACCATATATATCATCAGTTCACACACCAACTAGCTACAGAGCCAGCCACACATACGCCAACAGCTAATCCCTTCTTCTTCCTTCCCGCGATCGGTGAGCTCTGATCGCCATGGGCAGCGTCGCCGCCGCCGTGCAGGATGACTCCACGTCGCCGTCGGAGCTGGAGGCGGCGTTCCTCGAGCGGTGCGCGGCGTCGGGCGACGCGGCCTACGGCGAGCTGAGGGAGCTGTTGTCCCGCCTCCACGACCCGGCCACGAGGCAGGAGGCCAGGATCTTTCTCACCGGGCTCCGCCGCCGCTCCTGCTCCGACCCCGGCGGCGAGGAAGGATTCTTCCGGCGGTACGGGTTCTGCGTCCGGGAGCTGCTGCTCCACGACTCACGCTGCGGCCTCCCCATCACCACCCTCTCCTCAGGTACACCACCTCCTCTCAAACAAGCATCAAATTACCCACCCATCTCTCTCTCTCTCTCTCTCTCTCCGTCGATCATTCTCAACCACGCATCAAATGATCCGCACATCTCTCTCTCCGCCGATCGATGGATCGATCGATCATTCTCAACTAAGAAGAGAGCTAGCGAGGAATATTTCCTGTCCTTTTTATTTGTGTGTGTAGTATATTTATGTCTGGCCGTATCCATCGATTGATGCAGAGACCGGGGGTTTAACCTCTTTTTCAAAAAAGAGAGTATATTTATGTATGTTCTGTTTTTGCTGTCATTGTCTGATGACGATTAGAGGAAGGCCTAGCGAGGAATATGGATTTTTCTATGCATGTTAACAGCACCTAACCACAGCTTAAGCTAGACGGAGTCAAGTCAACCTCCAAGTCTTTACATTAGAAAACTGAGACTGAGGGTTTCTTTTCTTTTTGAGGAACATTAGAAAACTGAGGTAGCACTATTTTCCACATGATCTACCTACTGTATTTTGGCTTGGTTTACGCCAAAAAAGAGAGGAGAAATACACCATCTTTATCTCTGCAAAAATACAACCACATTGCGATCGACAAGTACACCATCTTTATCTGTTTCTGGTGGATTTTCTGAGAGATTTTGAGAGTGTGGAGATATTTTTTTTGGTGGGGGGGGGGGGGGGGGGGGGGCTTTGTTTTTAAATTTTAGTGGAGGTTGCATTGCAAACGTCTGGTCAATCAAAAAAGATTGGGCCAGGGACAGACAAAGACAGCTGCAGCCCGTCACATTTCTGAGGCCCACGGGAAACCCCAGTTGTCCTGCCAAGCTTGAGCTGACCCCTAAAGAAAAGGACAGCAAAAAGCTTTATTGGATTGTCCACTACAAAGAGCTTTAGTTATGGTGGATACTGAAAAATTGCATAAACTTATTAGAAACAAATCACTGCTAAATAATATCTTTTTCTTAACGAAGAATCAAGTAGACATAAAAATGTTTGACCCACACATATTTCAAAAACCATGTATTTTAGAGCATAAGATGCGCTCCTTAATTATTGTCATATACCTAGCGTGCCAATATTTAGAGGACATACACGTGGAGTAAATGCATTCTAGAATGTCACTATTATTATTTATTAAACATACACGTGGGTAACACTTTAAATTTCATCATTGTGGGGGCAAATATAGCAACATCTGATCTGGACGCGAAATGATTTTATCCACTTTATGCTAGGCTAGGATATACTGTTTGAGAATCAAATTAAAGGAGCATTGTTTCCTCGCAAAAGAATTTAGAAATTAAAAATAAAATAATAATGAATTAAACTACGTCCTGGTCGCTGAAAAAACGAGAGAGAAAACAAATATCCCGAAAGAAAATAGTGATTATTTTTGCAAATAACTAGATAGTGACTTTGAAATTCTTTGTTTGAGTGAATAGATAGTGACTTTGAACTGATATTACAGAATCTTAGTGAAGCTACGTACATTGTGATCGAGCTGTCTTTTTTTTTGAGCTTTTTTCAGAAAATTTCTTTTAGTTTTTATAGGGGAAAATTTTCTTTTAGGTGATGCACTCCACACGAATGGGTCAATCTCAAGATTAGGCCAGCGATTGATACAGACAGGTTCGGCCCATCATATCTTCGTGGCCCACGGCCATGAACTATCATCTACAGTAGCTTCCCACATGGGGAAAAGTGGTATAATTTGTACTACTACTTAATGATTTTTTGCCGTACAAATCTAGAGTGCACACACGTTGGCTTAAAGTTCAACGTCACTGCTACAAAAATGGCTTCTACAAAATGTAAAAAAACGGTTGATGCAAAAAAATGTGAAAAATGGTTGATGAAAAATGTCCATGAGTTAATAAGATGTATTTCACACGTGGAGAACACTCCTAATTAATATATTTTTGGTTTGTGAATGTTGACACCTGGACAATTATATTATTGAATTCGTCAAGGGTGAAAATGAAAAGGAAGAAGCGAACTATAAAATTGCCTGTCTATCCCTCTCTCGGTCAAATTATCCATCTATCTATCTCTCGACCAATCGGTCCTTCTTAACAAACAAGCTATCAACTGAGAAGAATTTCCATCTTTTATTTGTCTATATGTGTTTGTTTTGTCTTTGCTATCATAGTCGGTGACAATGAGAGTCCATGGCCCGGTGATGGAACTTTTTTCTATCCATGCTACTAACAACTAACCAAAACCTTCTAGGCGAGCCAACCTTCAAGTCTTACTTGCAGTTTTTGCGATAAGTACTCATGGTGTGTCACAAAAAAATATAGTTATTTTTCACAAGTAAATTGTTGTCATACGTATTGTGTACCAAGAATAAGAATTTGCATAAACTGGCCTCAAAACATTTCCCTGCTAAATTATATGTATAAAATCTTGTGGAACGTCGACATAATTTGGGCAGCTCTCATTTTCTTCAAAAGAAATCAGATGGATATTCAAGAATTCTATAATTATCAAAATGAAAACGACAATGAAGCACGTGAAATGCACGGTAGTGAACTAGTTGTTTTTTTAGCATAAGGGAGGTTGTTTAATTATTGGTTGTGTAGCCAGCATGCACGTGACTTGCGAAGTTAACGTTATCTACAATGTCACTGCTATACCGAAATCAACACATTGTTGCGTATAATGGGGCCATGTGTTAATTAGGTACGCTTCACATGTGGAAAACACTGTTAGCTTCATTGTTGTGGGGATAAATATGACGACATATGATGTAGAAGACAAATGATATTATCCACATAAGTGAGTTGTCAATTGTCATACATGTGGCTTACCAAGTTAATGCATGCTAACATGTCATTGTTATAGATGGTCTATTCAAGTCAACGCGTTATTGCGTGTAACGGGGCCATGTGTCGACTAGGTACACTTCACACGTGAAAAAAAACGCCATTAATTTTGATTGTCAAATATAGCAACATACACTCAATAATTCTATCCACATACATGGTTCATCAATAGTCATGCATCAACTCTTGATTACCTTTGGAATCAAGATAAACACATGAGGCAAATCATTCATAATTTTTCTGAGTGAAAGATAACTATTCACATTAAATTTAATCAATTTTCTCAGGGAAAGTTAAATGTGTATGTTAGTTAGTGGTTCATGGCAAGTCAAAGTTGAAATTATTTCTTGCCCCATCTGCTACTCATTTGACAGCAATGGCGGCGAAGACAAGAAAGAAGTCATGAAACTCCCATGCACCGCACATGGGTATTGAAAAATGACGTCATATATACATCTTTACAGCATTTTCGCCATCAGAAACAAAAAGTCATGGATCGAGTTCACGTGGGCGTCCATTTTCTCCATCGAAAAATATAACTCGTGGGAGCAAAAGTCACACACCAATAATACATATACATACCATATGTTAGAAGATCCATATATATAATGATCCACGGAATTCGAGGAAGAAAGTGCGGAATGAAAGATAAGAGAAAGCTATGTAGCACCAACTTTGTGGCTCACCTAACCCACAATCATCATGTGGTTTCAATGTTTTCAAAAGCCATGGCCTCGTCCCCTAAAAAAAAAAAGCCATGGCCTCGTAATAATAATTACAGCAGCATTATTGCGCTAAAAATATCCATAGCCGCATGATAAATTTGAAATTTGAAATAAATATTATTGTAATGTTGAAAAGAAGAAAAAAACCATTTGCAGCATCAGAAAACTCTCGAGCAAAAATGAGTTGCTGCTGGTGTCACAGGATCTCCGAGTAAATAGGAACTGACGGTTGTGCCCTCGTCGTCCACGGCGACGACGTCTAGTCCCTTCGCCCCGCCTCCACGGGCCCCTATATATCCAGCCGGCCTCCTCTCCGCCATTGCTGTCCACCTCATTGACCTCACACCTCACCTCCTGCTCCTCCCACTCCCGCTCGAACCTCGCATCCAGAGCCATCCGGCCCGGTCCGTCGAGGGGAATGGCTGCGGCGGCGGCGGACGTGGAGGCGTTCCTGGCGACGTGCGCGGCGTCGGGCGACGCGGCGTACGGCGCCGCCAAGGCCGTGCTGGAGCGGCTCGACGCGCCGGCCACGCGCGCCGAGGCCAGGCGGCTCCTGGGCGCCGTGCGACGGCGCTTCGCCGCCGGTGGCCCCGCGGCCGGCCTCGAGTGCTTCCGCACCTTCCACTTCCGCATCCACGACGTCGTGCTCGACCCCCACCTCCAAGGTCCCTCCTTTTTCCTCCCCCCACCCGCACAGGAAAAAATATATTGTAAATCTGCCGCCATTGGTGGGTTCGGCGGTCTCGGCGCCGGAATCTCGCGGCCCGGTGGGCAATCACGGCTCGATCCGGTTACCGCCGCCGGAAATCCCAGTTTCTTGGCAAGATATTTTCCCCCTGTTTTTATTATTAGGGTGTGTCTAGGGCACATCTAGATGTGCTCTAGTTATTGCACATCTAAGTGAGTGAATCAAGCATAAAGAGGAAAAGAAAAAAGAAAAAGAAAATATCCACACGAATCTCAACATAAGATCAATGACATAGGACTTAGATGTGCAATACTTATAGCACATCTAGATGTGCTTTAGCAAAACTGTTATTATTATTAGTGACTACTCCTAAGTAGGAGTAGATTGTTGCGCTGCCACCGCTTGCTAAGTGCAGTGCTATCATCAGCAATAGGCTAACAAAAAACAAATAAAGCAAGGATCCAGTTTTGCCAAGAATCCGATTATCCACCCACCCATTGGGGAGGGAGGAGAGGATAACATTATTACATTACTTAAACAGCACACACGACAACGATCTTGTTTGTTTGTTGCCATGCCTATCGGATCCTTTGGGAAACCGTGTAGCCCATGTGGCCACTGGCCACCACTGCCTCATACAGTTGACTGCTGTAAGCTTAGCCTTAGGTGTCCCTGGGAGGATTCGGTCCCCATGCTCTTCATCCGGGGAGCAGCTTGCCTCGGTTAATTTGGACACTCTCCGTTTGTCCCTTTTATCAAGTGGGAAATGCTTTTCTCCATCCGTGCGACGTGTTCCGGTTCAGGATTTGCTGCTGGATAATAATCTTAATGGATTGTGACGTGCCTCCTTGCACAGGGCTTTGATTTGATAGTATATCTCACGGAATCGGCGGTCTGGGAGCCGGAATCTCGTGGTCCAGTGGAAAATTACGGGCTCGATCCGGTTACTGCCGTCAGTAATTTTTGTTCTTGCTGTCAGTAAATTGGTTCGGTGATAAAGCATTTGCCTAGCTCAGTTGATACTACTTATTAAATTGTCATTATTGGCAGCTCAGTGGAGAGTATTATTGTGTTATCGCCATACTAGCAAACACACCGAAGATCTGACTTTGTGTGCCCAGTGACTGAGACACCAATTGGAAGGAAAACGATTACATTATTGATTAAATAACAAGGGCACAACTATGTGTGGATTGTATAGTATATAGCACAAAAGCATCTCGTTTGTTGCGATGTGTATGGGATATTTCAGAATCGGCGTATCCTGTGATTGCGCTGGAGTGCTGACCATGTGGCCGTTGCGTGATGTTGTTCGCTGCTGCAAGCTAGTGTAAAGTGTCCCTGGAAGGATATACTATACATCTATATTTATGTATGTACAATGATTCGGTCCCCATGCTCCTTATCCAGGGAGCAGCTTGTCTCGGTTGCTGAGTAATTTAGGCTGTCCGTGTGGCTCTTTTATCAAATGGGAAATGCCTTTCTTCATCTGTGTGACATGTTTCGGTTCAGGATTTGCTGTTGGACAATCTTAAGTTAATATATCTGATCCTGGGCACCTTTTTGAGAGATTCCTCAATCATTAAGTATATAATATATACGTGTACAATTTAGAAACAGGGAGACATTTTTTAATAGGTCAGAATTCAAATTGAGTCAGACCTAAGAACTACTGGGGAATTGGGGATGGTTAGCTAGTTGCATTCAGATATATGGCTTCAGTTGGACCACATTGGTCTGTTCAACACTTACTAACTTATTGGCTTGTGGAGGTATGATAAAAAGATTAAGGGAAACACATATGAGATTAGAACAGCCTGAGGCATTGGCGAAATGATTCATTTAAAGGAGTATTTTGATGGCCTTACTCCTAGACATTTCTACTGCATGTTAGAATTTAGAAGAGAAAGGTTATCCATTTTTCTATTTATTTGGCAGAACAAACCTGCCCACCACCTCCTATCATAGTAAGAATAAAAACATGACAGTTGAACCTGAGATACTTATTGCCATAACCACTAAAATATAGCATACATACAACATGTCTCTAGTTAATTAATATTGTATATAGATTGACGTAGCCTTTGCACTGGAACAGCTATGATTTTACAAGATTCTCAATTACCTGAAGTCTGGACCTGACACGATTGTTAATGTTTTTGTGTATAAGTTGTCGTCTTTAGTTGGCACACTAGTAAAAGCTTTCCCAGTTCACTATGCATTAACCTATCTATTGTTTGGTTTTCATATCTTGACAAATTTATCAATTGCTTCTAGGGTTCCAACAAAGAAAGAAGCTAACAATGATGGAGATACCCAGCATTTTTATTCCAGAAGATTGGTCATTCACTTTCTATGAGGGTCTCAATCGGCACCCAGATTCCATCTTCAGGGATAAGACAGTGGCAGAGCTGGGATGTGGCAATGGTTGGATATCCATTGCACTTGCAGAGAAGTGGTGCCCTTCGAAGGTTGGTACCTCATGTTCTGTGGATATTTATCGTATCTTCTTTGTTGCAATAGTGGGACCTCTAGCAGTTAGAAAATTACTCAGGTCACTTAATATAAAACTTTAGGCGCGTGCCAGTCTGCTGGTGGTCTAATTTGCTTGGTATACCTGGTAAAATAATACCTGTTGAGCATATTGCTTTCAAACTTTGAGCAAGGCACTACCACTACATATTATTTCTACGATGCTGAACAATCGCTCTCCTTTGAAAGGAAGAAAAACAAGAATGACATGCTCCTTAGTAGTTTGAGCCACACATATAAGTGAATCAAATTAGTTTGCAGTCAGCTTTGAGATTAACTTACTTGAGCATTATTTGTTCTTTTGAAGGTCTATGGTTTGGATATAAACCCAAGAGCTATCAAGATTGCATGGATAAATCTTTACTTGAATGCACTAGACGATGATGGTCTCCCAATCTACGACGCAGAGGGGAAAACATTGCTTGACAGAGTTGAATTCTATGAATCTGATCTTCTTTCTTACTGTAGAGATAACAAGATAGAACTTGATCGCATTGTGGGATGCATACCACAGGTATGGTCAGGTTTTACCAATTTTTTGTGAAAGGGCATTATAGTCGATCAGAACTTAACGAAAATGCCCTTAATGTCTGCCTTTCAGATTCTTAACCCCAATCCAGAGGCGATGTCAAAGATTGTAACTGAAAATTCAAGTGAGGAGTTCTTGTACTCATTGAGCAACTACTGTGCTCTTCAGGTAAGTTGAGATATGTCTTCTATTTAAACTTGAGCCATTCAGTTTACCTGTTACTAAATGGTTACTCATGTCAGAGTCCCCAAATCTATTTATTTTTTCTCAAACAACAAAAGGAAAAGAAAACTTCTAAATTGTATCCCATGCAAGGACTTTTGGATCGATGAAACATATAGTTTTGGAAGTCTACTTAGCAATGTTTGCTCATAATCTGCTTACAAAATATGCGTTTGAGCATTTCTTTTTCCTTCTAAGCATGTGGTCCTACCTTTACATAAGAAAATGAAGTTTTGGTAGAAATAATGTATGCTTTGCTTTGTACTTACGACATGGTTCCACCAGTATAATCAATTTAACTCTAGGTAGTTAGGAACCTAGGATGGAGAGCACTAGCAGTATATAATATATATTGATAGGGGTTAGCAGACCAAATCCTGGGTACTAGGATTACTTGTTTCGGTAGTAATCTGTAATAGAATTCCACCTCAAGTTCCACCTATTGCATAATTTTTGGTCTTACAACCTGTATGGACAAACACGGTCAGCACCCCAGTCTTTCCTATAAAAAATGGCTGATGGAATATGGAAATTATTAGCAGCACTTTTAGCCTGTTAAAATTTTCCTTTCCTAAAAGAATTACAATTCTTATGCCATGATGTTACACTGCATTACTCAAGTCAATATTTGTTACTATGGCTGATTGTACTGTTGTAGCTTCCTATTGTTAATTTTGTTTGTTTGTGAACTTACTGCATCCAGGGCTTTGTTGAGGACCAATTTGGCCTCGGGTTGATTGCTCGTGCTGTTGAAGAAGGGATATCTGTGATAAAGCCTAGTGGTCTTATGGTATTCAACATGGGAGGCCGGCCAGGACAAGGTGTCTGTGAGCGCCTATTTCTACGCCGTGGATTTCGCATCAATAAGCTCTGGCAAACAAAAATTATGCAGGTAATGATGCTTTGACAAACTAATCAGTGTTTTTCATGCAAGCATTATATCCTGGTTAGGAGAAATATGCTCTTCATGTTGCATACAATATTTAGCTGGGCCTAGAATTTTCATCTACTCCTAGCTTACATTTTTATATTACAAGGCCATTTTTTGTCAAGGATCATTACCAACTAGTTGGGTCTTTGCAGGCTGCCGACACAGACATCTCTGCTTTAGTTGAAATTGAGAAAAATAGCCGACATCGATTCGAGTTCTTTATGGATCTTGTTGGGGATCAGCCTGTGTGTGCACGCACAGCATGGGCATACATGAAATCCGGTGGCCGCATTTCACATGCTTTGTCTGTGTATAGCTGTCAACTTCGCCAGCCCAACCAGGTACCTATGCTCTCTGATTACATTTGTTAAAACAATAATATAATGGCAGGAAAAGTACTAATTTGGAGAATTTCAGGTGAAGAAAATATTTGAGTTCCTTAAAGACGGATTCCATGAAGTCAGCAGCTCCCTCGATTTGTCCTTCGATGACGATTCTGTTGCTGATGAAAAAATTCCTTTCCTAGCATACCTAGCTAGTTTCTTGCAAGAGAACACATCTAATCCTTGTGAGCCTCCAGCTGGATGTTTAAATTTCCGGAATCTTGTTGCTGGATTTATGAAGAGTTACCACCACATCCCGTTAACTCCTGACGTAAGACTTGGTGTTTATTCCTGTGCAATTATGTTTGCTTACTAGAAATTCACAAGATCAACCTATTTGGTGCTTCTCACTTATGCTTCATGTGACACTCCTTTTTCTTTGCTGGTGCAACAGAATGTTGTTGTGTTCCCATCCCGTGCTGTTGCTATAGAAAATGCTCTTCGATTGTTCTCACCGGGACTTGCAATTGTTGATGAACACCTAACCAGACACTTGCCCAAGCAATGGTTAACATCTTTAGCAATTGAGGTACTTCAATCAATCCTCCCTTCCTCTTTCTGTGTGTTTGGAACTGTGGAAATACATGTCTGTTCTGTGAAGAAAAAGTTATGCTGACAAGAATTTTGATGTTATTGCCCCTCTTTTAAATTTCAGGAAAGTAACCATGCTAAAGACACAGTAACTGTAATAGAAGCACCACGCCAATCAGATCTGCTGATTGAGTTGATCAGGAAACTGAAGCCTCAGGTTGTTGTTACTGGCATGGCTCAGTTTGAGGCTATCACCAGTGCTGCTTTCGTGAACTTATTAAGCGTAACGAAAGATGTTGGTTCCCGATTATTACTAGATATTTCAGAACATCTGGAATTGTCTAGTCTGCCAAGCTCAAATGGTGTATTGAAATATCTTGCTGGGAAGACCCTGCCTTCACATGCTGCTATATTGTGTGGCTTAGTAAAGAATCAGGTGCGTGTAACTTTACCACAGCGATTAATGTCCATTGATTCACATATTATGTTATATCCATCCGCCTGGAACTGTAATTGAACTTTTTGTGCATTCTTATATTTACTTTAGAAACACTGTTTAAATGTACTCATTTGTGTTTGCTTCATCTTACTTGCAGGTTTATTCTGATCTGGAAGTTGCTTTTGCTATTTCTGAAGATCCAACTGTTTATAAGGCGTTGTCACAGACTATTGAGCTATTGGAAGGACATACTTCTGTGATCAGCCAGCACTATTATGGTTGTCTTTTCCATGAGCTGCTGGCATTTCAAATTGGTGACCGGCATCCACAACAAGAGGTAAACATGGCTTGCCTCTTCCAGTTCTCCATCTCACTCAGTTCTGAGCACAAGATGTCGAATGGCCTGTTTAAGTGGACACTCCCCTCAGCACGGGAAAGCTAGTCCATGAATTTGGATTAGTGCCCTCTTAGCTGGGTACTATGATTACGCCACAATGAGCTCCTCAGTATGTTTGGTTTATGTCTTCATCTTTTCCCTCTAATTTTTCGTTGCTCTTTTTCAGAGAGAACCTGCAGAAGCAATCTCTAAGGAGATGATAGGGTTTTCAAGTTCAGCTATGTCCACCCTAGAAGGAGCTGAGCTTTTCGTTCCTGGTTCCAAGGAATCCGGTGTCATACATATGGATCTGGATCGCAGCTTCTTGCCAGTACCTTCTGCAGTAAACGCCTCCATTTTTGAAAGTTTTGTTCGTCAGAACATCACTGATTCTGAAACCGATGTCCGTTCCAGCATCCAGCAGCTGGTGAAAGATAGCTATGGTTTTGCAGCAGACAGTGGTTCTGAAATTATATACGGGAACACCTGTCTTGCACTCTTCAACAAGCTTGTTCTTTGCTGCATGCAAGAACAGGGCACCTTGCTTTTCCCCTTGGGCACCAACGGGCATTATGTCAACGCAGCAAAGTTTGTGAATGCAACTACCTTGACTATTCCAACAAAGGCAGATTCAGGCTTCAAGATCGAACCAAGTGCCCTAGCCGACACACTAGAGAAGGTGTCTCAGCCGTGGGTCTATATTTCTGGTCCCACAGTTAACCCTACTGGCTTTCTGTACAGTGATGATGATATAGCACAGTTGCTATCTGTCTGTGCGAAATACGGAGCTAGGGTACTGATAGATACCTCCTCCTCTGGTCTGGAGTTCCAAGCCACTGGCTGTAGCCAATGGAATTTGGAAAAATGTCTTTCTCATGTGAAGTCTTCAAAGCCCTCGTTCTCTGTTGTCCTGCTCGGAGAGCTGTCCTTTGAGCTGACCACGGCCGGGCTTGACTTTGGGTTTCTGATCATGAGCGACTCGTTCTTGGTTGACACATTTTACAGTTTCCCAAGCTTGAGTCGACCACACAGCACGTTGAAGTACACTTTCAGGAAACTGTTGGGCCTTAAGAACCAGAAGGATCAGCATTTTTCTGATCTCATCGTTGAGCAGAAGGAGACGCTGAAGAATCGTGCTGATCACCTGATCAAGGTTAGCCTTTTGCGATATTCTGTGCTGTCCTCTCAATTTTCTTCCGCTCATCAGCTCTTCCCCCTTTAGTTTGTACATAAAAAATTGGTAGAAACCTTAGGCTAGTCTGAGTTTCTTGAGTTCTCAGCAGTAAATGCGTCAAACAGTTGGACATACAAAATGTTAAACTGCAACTAGCTTTTTTTTAGAAAAGGAGGATGACCCCCGGCCTCTGCATAAACTGCAACTAGCTAGACACTTACAGTCTTGGACATACTTTTGCAGCTGTAAGAACTGATTTCGCTAGGCATTTCTGACATATTCTTCTCTTGTTTTATTTTCCTGTGATGTGATGAACAGACACTTGAGAGCTGTGGCTGGGACGCCACGGGCTGCCATGGAGGCATCTCGATGCTGGCGAAGCCAACCGCCTACATTGGCAAATCGCTCAAGGTGGACGGCTTCGAGGGCAAGCTCGACGGCCACAACATCAGGGAAGCCCTCCTGAGGTCCACTGGGCTGTGCATAAGCAGCAGCGCCTGGACCGGGGTGCCAGACTACTGCCGGTTCAGCTTCGCTTTGGAGAGTAGCGAGTTCGACCGGGCGATGGAGTGCATCGCCCGGTTCAGGGAGCTGGTCCTGGGAGGCAGTCCTCAGGTGAATGGTAGCAACTAGGATTGTTGGGGTGGGTCAAATGGGTGAAGAAAAACTGTAAAACCTGAAGAGATGAGATGTAACCAACTCTTATCTTTCTTTACCTGTTTGAAATACTTTGTTTCAAATCGAAATGGAATAAAAACACGTAATCTCTGATGTAAATGTATTTGGCTATTGGCTTCTTGTGCTCTGAAGAATGTACTGCATGTTTACTTTTAATCAGAAGATGATTTGTTTTGTACCTTTTTTCTTTCAGCGTAGTGGTGTTGGATATAATTAACCAAAGAAAAAGGAAGACCTGTAGGTACATCTTTTTACTTGTTTGATGAAGAACATAGCAATAGTTTTTGAAAAACTCAAAACAACTTCAGAGTACGACCGTTGTGTTGCAGAGTTAAAAAAGGACCACCGTGTCCCATTTCGATTTTTGATTTAACGAATTGGGAAAAATGACATTTTTGTTTGAAATGAAGAAAAAAGAACAGTAAAAACTTTTGAAGTTATAATCCATTGAGTTTTGACGGGATACAAACCTGCAGCACAATGTGACGCGGGTTGAATTTCTCATTATGTTGTTTACATGATAAGACTTTAGCCTTTATGTCTGTAACCTTTTTCAGATGGAATGAAATGAACCAGAATGACACCCAACTATGATGGAGCTGAGCTCATCAGAGAAAGTGTTGTTTAGCTGAAAGTGACATTCTGCTCCCAGGTTCAAATGCAGCCGGGTGAACAGTGAATTTTGAAAAATAATAATATGAAAAATCAAACAATTCCGAAATTCTTTAGACAAACATTATTGAGTGTTCTCCCTACTGATGATTTTTTGTAAAGAGATCACGTTCATGATGGTTTGGTAAAAATAACAAAACAAGCAGCCCAAAATTACTGCTTCAAAAACTGAGTTTTTTTTTTCAGAGTACCGATTTTGAATATTTTTTTTATCTTGAGCACATTGAATGTTATATTTTCACGAAATTTTACGGGAGTAATGTTGGAAATATGCCCTAGAGGCAATAATAAATTAGTTATTATTATATTTCCTTGTTCATGATAATCGTTTATTATCCATGCTAGAATTGTATTGATAGGAAACTCAGATACATGTGTGGATACATAGACAACACCATGTCCCTAGTAAGTCTCTAGTTGACTAGCTCGTTGATCAATAGATGGTTACGGTTTCCTGACCATGGACATTGGATGTCGTTGATAACGGGATCACATCATTGGGAGAATGATGTGATGGACAAGACCCAATTCTAAGCCTAGCACAAAGATCGTGTAGTTCGTATGCTAAAGCTTTTCTAATGTCAAGTATCATTTCCTTAGACCATGAGATTGTGCAACTCCCGGATACCGTAGGAATACTTTGGGTGTGCCAAACGTCACAAGGTAACTGGGTGGCTATAAAGGTACACTACAGGTATCTCCGAAAGTGTCTGTTGGGTTGGCACGAATCGAGACTGGGATTTGTCACTTCGTGTAAACGGAGAGGTATCTCTGGGCCCACTCGATAGGACATCATCATAATGTGCACAATGTGATCAAGGAGTTGATCACGGGATGATGTGTTACGGAACGAGTAAAAGAGACTTTCCGGTAACGAGATTGAACAAGGTATCGGGATACCGACGATCGAATCTCGGGCAAGTACAATACCGATAGACAAAGGGAATTGTATACGGGATTGATCGAATCCACGACATCGTGGTTCATCCGATGAGATCATCGTGGAACATGTGGGAACCAACATGGGTATCCAGATCCCGCTGTTAGCTATTGACCGGAGAACGTCTCGGTCATGTCTGCATGGTTCCCGAACCCGTAGGGTCTACACACTTAAGGTTCGATGACGCTAGGGTTATAAAGGAAGTTTGCATGTGGTTACCGAATGTTGTTCGGAGCCCCGGATGAGATCCCGGACGTCACGAGGAGTTCCGGAATGGTCCGGAGGTAAAGATTTATATATGGGAAGTCCTGTTTTGGTTACCGGAAAAGTTTCGGGTTTTACAGGTAGTGTACCGGGACCACCGGAGGGGTCCGGGGGTCCACCAAGTGGGGCCACCAGCCCCAGAGGGCTGCATGGGCCAAGTGTGGGAGGGGACCAGCCCCAGGTGGGCTGGTGCGCCCCCCCACCAAGGCCCAAGGCGCAAGGGAGAGGGAAGGGGGGCAAACCCTAGGGCAGATGGGCCCTGAGGCCCACCCCAGGTGCGCCTCCCCTCTCTCCCCCCTTGGCCGCCCCCCTAGATGGGATCTAGGGCTGGCCGCCACCCCTAGGGGTGGAAACCTAGGTGGGGGCGCAGCCCCTCCCCTCCCCTATATATACTTGAGTTTTTGGGCTGCCAGAGACACGAATTCTTCCCCTGTTGGTGCAGCGCTACCCCTCTCTCCTCCTCGTCTCTTGCGGTGCTTGGCGAAGCCCTGCTGGAGTACCACGCTCCTCCACCACCACCACGCCGTTGTGCTGCTACTGGATGGAGTCTTCCTCAACCTCTCCCTCTCTCCTTGCTGGATCAAGGCATGGGAGACGTCACCGGGCTGTACGTGTGTTGAACGCGGAGGTGCCGTCCGTTCGGCACTAGGATCTGCGGTGATTTGGATCACGACGAGTACGACTCCTTCACCCCCGTTCTCTTGAACGCTTCCGCATAGCGATCTACAAGGGTATGTAGATGCACTCTCCTTCCCCTCGTTGCTGGTTTCTCCATAGATAGATCTTGGTGACACGTAGGAAAATTTTGAATTTCTGCTACGTTCCCCAACAGTGGCATCATGAGCCAGGTCTTTGCGTAGATTCTGTGCACGAGTAGAACACAAAGTAGTTGTGGGCGTTGATTTTGTTCAATATGCTTACCATTACTAGTCCAATCTTGATTCGGCGGCATTGTGGGATGAAGCGGCCCGGATCGACCTTACACGTACTCTTACGTGAGACTGGTTCCACCGACTGACATGCACTAGTTGCATAAGGTGGCTAGCGAGTGTCTGTCTCTCCCACTTTAGTCGGATCGGATTCGATGAAAAGGGTCCTTATGAAGGGTAAATAGCAATTGGCATATCACGTTGTGGTCTTTGCGTAGGTAAGAAACGTTCTTGCTAGAAACCCATAGCAGCCACGTAAAACATGCAAACAACAATTAGAGGACGTCTAACTTGTTTTTGCAGGGTATGCTATGTGATATGATATGGCCAAGAAGAATGTGATGAATGATATGTGATGTATGAGATTGATCATGTTCTTGTAATAGGAATCACGACTTGCATGTCGATGAGTATGACAACCGGCAGGAGCCATAGGAGTTGTCTTTATTTATTTATGACCTGCGTGTCAACTTAAACGTCATGTAATTACTTTACTTTATTGCTAAAGCGTTAGCCATAGTAGTAGAAGTAATAGATGACGAGACAACTTCAAGAAGACACGATGATGGAGATCATGATGATGGAGATCATGGTGTCATGCCGGTGACAAGATGATCATGGAGCCCCAAGATGGAGATCAAAGGAGCTATATGATATTGGCCATATCATGTCACTATTATTTGATTGCATGTGATGTTTATCATGTTTATGCATCTTGTTTACTTAGAACGACGGTAGTAAATAAGATGATCCCTCATAATAATTTCAAGAAAGTGTTCCCCCTAACTGTGCACCGTTGCGACAGTTCGTTGTTTCGAAGCACCACGTGATGATCGGGTGTGATAGATTCCAACGTTCACATACAACGGGTGTAAGACAGATTTACACATGCAAACACTTAGGTTGACTTGACGAGCCTAGCATGTACAGACATGGCCTCGGAACACAGAAGACCGAATGGTCGAACATGAGTCGTATAGAAGATACGATCAACATGAAGATGTTCACCGATGTTGACTAGTCCGTCTCACGTGATGATCGGACACGGCCTAGTTGACTCGGATCATGTAATCACTTAGATCACTAGAGGGATGTATCTGAGTGGGAGTTCATAAGATGAACTTAATTATCCTGAACATAGTCAAAAGGTCTTCGCAAATTATGTCGTAGCTCGCGCTTTAGTTCTACCGTTTAGATATGTTCCTAGAGAAATTTTAGTTGAAAGTTGATAGTAGCAATTATGCGGACTAGGTCCGTAAACTGAGGATTGTCCTCATTGCTTCATAGAAGGCTTATGTCCTTAATGCACCGCTCAGTGTGCTGAACCTCGAACATTGTCTGTGGATGTTGCGAACATCTAACATACATATTTTGATAACTACGTGATAGTTCAGTTAAACGGTTTAGAGTTGAGGCACCGAAGACGTTTTGAAACGTCGCGAAACATATGAGATGTTTCGAGGGCTGAAATTGGGATTTCAGGCTCGTGCTCACGTCAAGAGGTATAAGACCTCCGACGATTTTCTTAGCCTGCAAACTAAGGGAGAAAAGCTCAATTGTTGAGCTTGTGCTCAGATTGTCTGAGTACAACAATCATTTGAATCGAGTGGGAGTTGATCTTCCAGATGAGATAGTGATGTTTCTCCGAAGTCATTACCACCAAGCTGCTAGAGCTTCATGATGAACTATAATATATCAGGGACATATATGATGATCCTTGAGATATTCGCGATGTTTGACACCACAAAAGTAGAAATCAAGAAGGAGCATCAATGGTTGATGGTTGGTGAAACCACTAGTTTCAAGAAGGGCAAGAGCAAAAAGGGATGCTTCATGAAACGGCAAATCAGCTGCTGCTCTAGTGAAGAAACCCAAGGTTGAACCCAAACCCGAGACTAAGTGCTTCTGTAATAAAGGGAACAGCCACTGGAGCAGAATTACCCTAGATACTTGGTAGATAAGAAGGCTGGCAAGGTCGATAGAAGTATATTGGATATACATTATGTTAATGTGTACTTTACTAGTACTCCTAGTAGCACCAGGGTATTAGATACCGGTTCGGTTGCTAAGTGTTAGTAACTCGAAATAAAAGCTACGGAATAAACGGAGACTAGCTAAAGGTGAGATGACGATATGTGTTGGAAGTATTTCCAAGGTTGATGAAATATCGTACGCTCCCTCTACCATCGAGATTGGTGTTTGCGTTGAGCATAGACATGATTGGATTATGTCTATCGCAATACGGTTATTCATTTAAGGAGAATAATGGTTACTCTGTTTATTTGAATAATACCTTCAATGGTCTTGCACCTAAAATGAATGGTTTATTGAATCTCGATCGTAGTGATACACATGTTCATGCCAAAAGATATAAGATAGTAATGATAGTACCACCTACTTGTGGCACTGCCACGTAAGTCATATCGATATAAAACGCATGAAGAAGCTCCATGTTGATGGATGTTTGGGCTCACTCGTTTTGAAAAGTTTGAGACATGCGAACCATGTCTATTGGTGTATATGCATGAAGAAAACTCCATGCAAATGGACCGTTTGGACTCGCTTGATTTTGAATCACCTGAGACATGCAAATCATACCACATGGGCAAGATGACTGAAAGCCTCGTTTTCAGTAAAATGGAACTAGAAAGCAACTTGTTGGAAGTAATACATTTTGATGTGTGCAGTCCAATGAGTGCTGAGGCATGTAGTGGATATCGTTATGTTCTTACTTCACAAATGATTTGAGTAGATGTTGAGTATATTTACTTGATGAATCACGAGTCTGAATTATTGAAAGGTTCAAGTAATTTCAAGGTGAAGTTGAAAGATCGTCGTGATAAGAGGATATAATATCTATGATATGATCATAGAGATGAATATCCGAATTACGAGTTTGGCACATAATTAAGATATTGTGGAAATTGTTTCACAACTAATACAGCCTGGAACACCATAGTGTGATGGTGTGTCCGAACATCATAACTGCACCCTATTGGATATGATGCATACCATGATTTCTCTTATCGAATTACCACGATAGTTTATGGGTTAGGCATTAGAGACAACCACATTCATTTTAAATAGGGCACCACGTAATTCCGATGAGATGACACCGTATGAACTATGGTTTAGAGAAACCTAAGCTGTCATTTCTTAAAAGTTTGGGGCTGCGACGCTTATGTGAAAAGTTTCAGGCTGATAAGCTCGAACCCAAAGCGGATAAATGCATCTTCATAGGACACACAAAATAGTTGGGTATACCTCCTGTCTCAGATCCGAAAGCAATAAGGGATTGTTTCTAGAATCGGGTCCTTTCTCGAGGAAAAGTTTCTCTCGAAAGAATTGAGTGGGAGGATGGTGGAGACTTGATGAGGTTATTGAACCGTCTCTTCAACTAGTGTGTGGCAGGGCACAGGAAGTTGTTCCTGTGGCACCTACACCAATTGAAGTGGAAGCTTATGATAGTGATCATGAAACTTCAGATCAAGTCACTACCAAACCTCGTGGGATGACAAGGATGCGTACTACTTCAGAGTGGTACGTAATCCTGTCTTGGAAGTCATGTTGCTAGACAACAATGAACCTACGAGCCATGGAGAAGCGATGGTGGGCCCGGATTCCGATAAATGGCTCGAGGCCATAAAATCCGAGAGAGGATCCATGTATGAAAACAAAGTGTAGACTTTGGCAGAACGGCTCGATGGTCGTAAGGCTATTGAGTACAGATGGATTTTAAAAGGAAGGCGGACAATGATGGTAAGTATCACCATTAAGAAAGCTCGATTTGTCGTTAAGATTTTTTTCCGATAAGTTCAAGGAGTTGACTATGATGAGACTTTCTCACTCGTAGCGATGCTAAGAGTCTGTTGGAATTATATTAGCGATTACTGCATTATTTATGAAATCTTGCAGATAGGATGTCAAAACATTGTTTCCTCGACGATTTTCTTGAGGAAAGGTTGTATGTGATACAACCGGAAGGTTTTGTCAATCCTGAAAGATGCTAATAAGTATGCAAAGCTCCAGCAATCCTTCTAAGGACTGGAGTAAGCATCTCGGAGTTGGAATGTATGCTTTGATGAGATGATCAAAGATTTTGGGTGTATACAAAGTTTATGAGAAATTGTATTTCCAAAGAAGTGAGTGGGAGCACTATAGAATTTCTGATGAGTATATGTTGTTGACATATTGTGGATCAGAAATGACGTAGAATTTCTGGAAAGCATATAGGGTCATTTGAAAGGTGTTTTTCAATGGAAAACCTGGATTAAGCTACTTGAACATTAAGCATCAAAATCTATAAGGATAGATCAAAACGCTTAATGGTACTTTCAAATGAGCACATACCTTGACATGATCTTGAAGGTGTTCAAGATGGATCAGCCAAAGAAGGAGTTCTTGCCTGAGTTGTAAGGTATGAAGTTAAGACTTAAAGCTCGACCACGGCAGAAGAAAGAGGAAGGACGAAGGTCGTCCCCTATGCTTTTGTCATAGGCTCTATAAAGTATGCCATGCTAAGTACCGCACCTGATGTGTGCCTTGCCACATGTCTGGCAAGAGGGTACAAAGGTGATCCAGGAGTGGATCACTAGATAGCGGTCAAAAATTGTCCTTGGAGTAATAAGAACATGTTTCTCGATTATGGAGGTGATAAAGAGTTCGGCGTAAAGGGTTACATCGATGCAAGCTTTAACACCTATCCGAATGACTCTGAGTAGCAAACCGGATACGTATAGTGGAGCAACCATTTGGAATAGCTCCAAGTGGAGCATGGAAGCAGCATTTATAATATGACCTAGAGATTTGCGAAGTACATACGGATCTGAATGTTGCAGACCCGTTGACTAAAACCTCTCTCACAAGCAAAACATGATCAAACCCAGAACTCATTGAGTCTTAATCACATGATGATGTGAACTAGTTTAGTGACACTAGTAAACTCTTTGGATGTTGGTCACATGGCGATGTGACCTGTGAGTGTTAATCACATGATGATGTGAACTAGATTATTGACTCTAGTGCAAGTGGGAGACTGTTGGAAATATGCCCTAGAGGCAATAATAAATTAGTTATTATTATATTTCCTTGTTCATGATAATCGTTTATTATCCATGCTAGAATTGTATTGATAGGAAACTCAGATACATGTGTGGATACATAGACAACACCATGTCCCTAGTAAGCCTCTAGTTGACTAGCTTGTTGATCAATAGATGGTTACGGTTTCCTGACCATGGACATTGGATGTCGTTGATAACGGGATCACATCATTGGGAGAATGATGTGATGGACAAGACCCAATTCTAAGCCTAGCACAAAGATCGTGTAGTTCGTATGCTAAAGCTTTTCTAATGTCAAGTATCATTTCCTTAGACCATGAGATTGTGCAACTCCCGGATACCGTAGGAATACTTTGGGTGTTCCAAACGTCACAACGTAACTGGGTGGCTATAAAGGTACACTACAGGTATCTCCGAAAGTGTCTGTTGGGTTGGCACAAATCGAGACTGGGATTTGTCACTCCGTGTAAATGGAGAGGTATCTCTGGGCCCACTCGGTAGGACATCATCATAATGTGCACAATGTGATCAAGGAGTTGATCATGGGATGATGTGTTACGGAACGAGTAAAAGAGACTTTCCGGTAACGAGATTGAACAAGGTATCGGGATACCGACGATCGAATCTCGGGCAAGTACAATACCGATAGACAAAGGGAATTGTATACGGGATTGATCGAATCCACGACATCGTCGTTCATCCGATGAGATCATCGTGGAACATGTGGGAACCAACATGGGTATCCAGATCCCGCTATTAGTTATTGACCGGAGAACGTCTCGGTCATGTCTGCATGGTTCCCGAACCTCGTAGGGTCTACACACTTAAGGTTCGATGACGCTAGGGTTATAAAGGAAGTTTGTATGTGGTTACCGAATGTTGTTCGGAGTCCCGGATGAGATCCCGGACGTCACGAGGAGTTCCGGAATGGTCCGGAGGTAAAGATTTATATATGGGAAGTCCTGTTTTGGTTACCGGAAAAGTTTCGGGTTTTACCGGTAGTGTACCAGGACCACCGGAGGGGTCCGGGGGTCCACCAAGTGGGGCCACCAGCCCCGGAGGGCTGCATGGGCCAAGTGTGGGAGGGGACCAGCCCCAGGTGGGCTGGTGCGCCCCCCCCCCACCAAGGCCCAGGCGCAAGGGAGAGGGAAGGGGGGCAAACCCTAGGGCAGATGGGCCCTGAGGCCCACCCCAGGTGCGCCTCCCCTCTCTCCCCCCTTGGCCGCCCCCCCTAGATGGGATCTAGGGCTGGCCGCCACCCCTAGGGGTGGAAACCTAGGTGGGGGCGCAGCCCCTCCCCTCCCCTATATATACTTGAGTTTTTGGGCTGCCAGAGACACGAATTCTTCCCCTGTTGGTGCAGCCCTACCCCTCTCTCCTCCTCGTCTCTTGCGGTGTTTGGCGAAGCCCTGCTGGAGTACCACGCTCTTCCACCATCACCATGCCGTTGTGCTGCTACTGGATGGAGTCTTCCTCAACCTCTCCCTCTCTCCTTGCTGGATCAAGGCATGGGAGACGTCACCGGGCTGTACGTGTGTTAAACGCGGAGGTGCCGTCCGTTCGGCACTAGGATCTCCGGTGATTTGGATCACGACGAGTACGACTCCTTCAACCCCGTTTTCTTGAATGCTTCCGCATAGCGATCTACAAGGGTATGTAGATGCACTCTCTTTCCCCTCGTTGCTGGTTTCTCCATAGATAGATCTTGGTGACACGTAGGAAAATTTTGAATTTCTGCTACGTTCCCCAACAAGTAAAACATTCATCGCCTAGAAAGTAGGAGACGGCCTAGCTATCGCCCAGGAAGTTGTTAAGCTTGAGCCGATAGGTGTGCTAGCTAAGGGTGCTTACGACCGTGGTCTGCATCACCTTCCATGACGACCTCTCGTCCGTGGCAACGAACACCTGCTTGTTGGTGGACACGTTGACGATGTCGTGTGCCATGTCGGCTAGGTAGTTGGCTCGTCGCACCATGCCTAACTTGACTCCCATATTCTGTTGTACGGACCATCAGGGTACCTGAATTCAACAATGATCATCATGTCATGAATTTTTAAGAACTATAACTGATTATGATCAAAACCGCACATCTTTTACACTTTGTTCTTCTTCTTGTTCTATCTCGTGATTGTTAATTGGTGTTGTAAATGCAATATATTTGTTCTTAATAGGGGAGGGGACGTTGGCCCCCCTACCCTTTGTGTAGAGAGAATTGGGCTAGTGCTAACAATGATCACCACCCTCGTTGGCCTAATCACCGTAGGATGCGTACCTGAGGCAAGACTCGCCGTGACCGAAGCCTCTGGTGACGGCCCAACCATCGCCCAGAAATCCATTTAGATTGATCCGGTAGGTCAGCTCGCCAAGGGTGCCTACGATGGTGGTCTGCGTCACCTTCTCTGATGGCCTCTCATACAGACACCGGCTTGTCGGTGGACACGTTGACGGTGCGGCGCGCCTCATTGACTAGGTAGTTGATTATCTTTGATCTGGTTTCCGTTGTAGCTAGTCTCTAACTTTTCCCCAAGGGTGACCCTAGGTATCGAAACCATGGGAAGTTCTACTGATAGACATGGATTCAGGCAAGCTATTGTTGTCATTAGAAGTTCCAATTTCCTGGACCAAAAATCGTAGTTTGATTAGAGACTGAAAATCTTCGTTAGTTGATGCACGCGTCTACTCATACATCTCGTAGATACTTTTTGTACAAGAAATAACACCTTCAAAGTGATAGCAAGAGAATACAACAATACAACCCATGCACCACATAGTATGTTGTTAACATGGGAGTAAACAAACCCCACATGACTATTTCTAGTCGGCTGCGCCTAGAAGACATAGAATCCAACACTTTCGCGAGTCGCAGCGAATGATACAAGAAAGTATGCAAAACATTAGATAGTTCTTTTTTTGTTAAAAACAATAAATAATGTATGATAGTGCTATATCCGCACCGTTCAAAAAAAAATAGTGCTATATCCGCCATATCCATCAACCATCCTACACCATCCACGCCAACTAGAATTTGAGCCCGTAATGCTTGGTTGGTGTGACACCCACCCAGTGGCGGACCTAGCGTGTGTGCATGGTGTGCCGTGGCACACCCAGAGTTTGTGAGAATTTTTTTATACCATATAATATTTTAGCCCAATTTAACTAAGCTAGCCAGCCAGACCTAACTGCCATCACGTGAGAGACCCGGACAGAGCGAGCGAGAGAGAGAGAGAGATAGGCAGAGCGGCGCGACCTAATGGCCTAATCCCTTCTCGCTCGTCCGCTGCCCAACCAGGACGTGCCGCCGCTCGGCGCTCACCGCCTCACCCACCCGGCAGCTGCTGCTCCCCTTCGAAGTCGAAGCAGCGCCGGCCACCGGAGCTCCTTCCCTTTGGCGAGAACAGCTAGCAAGCAGCAAGCGCCGCGACCCGCGAGCCGCCAACCCGGACCAGAGGGCCGCCGCCGCCCCGGAGGAGCTCTTCCCACCCGCGCCTCCCGTCCCGACGGCCGAAGTCTAGTGATGCATCTCATAAAGAACAACTTGCTCTCTTCATATGATTTGTTGACAAATCGGGAAGAGGATGTGAGAGGTTCCTTGGAGTTGTTCATGTTGCCAATACAACTTCACTGTCACTTAAGGATGCAATTCAAACTTTGCTTAAAGATCATCATTTGACTCCTAGTCAAATACGTGGGCAAGGATATGATGGGGCTAGCAACATGAAAGGGGAGATTAAAGGGTTGAAAACATTGATCATGAAAGAGTCACCCTCTGCCTATTACATCCATTGTTTTGCACATCAACTTCAGTTGGTTCTTATAGCTGTGGCAAAGGACAATGAACCATGTTTGTGGTTCTTTGATCATGTTTCTTATTTGCTCAATATTGTTGGAGTTTGTTGTAAGCGCCATGACATGCTTCGAGATGTTAGAGCTCAAAAGGTGTTGGAAGCACTTGAAATGGGTGAGATTGAAAGTGGAAGTGGGCTAAATCAAGAGATGTGACTAGCTAGACCCGGCGCCACTCGTTGGGGTTCTCATTTAAAAACCATTATGCACATTGTTAGCATGTATTCCACAATCCTTGAAGTACTTGATGCTATTGGAAAAGATCCTTCACAAAAAAAGTGAGTGGACAAGAATACGTGGAGTTGCTCAAGCCTTTGAATCATTTGACTTTGTTTTCAATCTTCACTTGATGCTTGTTATTCTTGGCTACACAAATGAGTTGTCCAAATCTTTGCAAAAGAGAGATTAAGATATTGTCAATGCAATGACACTTGTTAGTTTGGCAAAGAGTAGAATGCAACACATGAGGTCTCATGGTTGGGAAGATTTTCTTGCAAAGCTAACCTTATTTTGCAACAAACATGACATTCAAGTTCCTTTGTGGGAGGATATTTATGAGCCAAATCGAAGATCACGTCGGTATTATGAAGTACAAACAAATGATGATCGTTATAGAAGAGAAGCATATCTTGGTGTCATTGATCAAACAATTCAAGAGCTTGACAATCGGTTTGATGAGGTTAATACCGAGTTGCTTATTTGCATGTCGGCTTTGAGGGGGTGTTTGTTTCCAGGGACTTTTTTGTGTAGGGACTAGAAAAAGTCCCTCTTAGAGACTTTTTTACCAAACGGGAGGGACTTTTTAGGGACTAAACTAGGCATTTGGGACTAAATGAAGAAGACTCTCAAGGAGAGTCTTTTTTGGGACTTTTTGGGACTTTTCCAACAATGCCCCTCCATGCATTCAATGGCCCGCCACCCCATGGTGTTGTTTGATTGTTATTTTTCTACTCCCTCCGGTCCTTTTTAGTTTGCATATAAGATTTGACTGAAGTCAAGCCTCGTAAAATTTGACCAACTTTATAGAAAAAAGTACCAACATTCATAATCTGAAATCAATACCAATAGATGTGTCATGACTTAAAGTTTCATATTGTATAACTTTAACATGGCAGATGTTGATATTTTTTATATAAATACGGTCAAACTTTGTGAAGTTTGACTTTAGAGAATTATAATATGCATAGTAAAAAGGACCGGAGGGAGTATATACTAGGGGCAACATGGTCATTTAATAACCTCTAGGAAGGGACTAGGGACTTTTTAGTCTCTGAAAACAAATATGGAGGGACTTTTTAGGGACTAGAGACTTTTTAGTTGGGACTAGAAAAAGTCCTAAGACTTATGAACCAAACAGGGCCTGAATCCCCTCAATTCATTTGCTTCTTATGATGCACTCAAGGTAATGAGACTTGCTGAATTCTATCCCATGGACATTTCAAGCACAGATTTGATAAGGCTAGAATTTCAACTTACTAATTTTATTGATGATATGAGACAAGATGATAGGTTTAGAAATGCAAGTAATATTGGTGAGCTCTCTATTATGCTTGTTGCAACAAAGAAGCATGTTCTTTATGATTTGGTCTACTTACTCATCAAATTGATATTGATTTTACCGGTGGCAACGGTGAGTGTTGAAAGAGTGTTTTTAGCAATGAATCTAGTGAAAAATAAGTTGAGGACTACTATGAGTGATGATCGCTTGAATGATTGCTTGGTGACATTTATTGAACGGGATGTGTTCATGGAAGTAAGCGAAGATGACATAGTTGATGCTTTCGTGGCAATGCAAAAACGTAGAGTTACCTAGTGATGTAATTTTCTACTTGTTCTTCTTTCATGTAAGACTACTCGTATTGTAATTGAGCACATTTGAGATATATTTTGTGAACTAAATTGTTGTGAGATTTGCATTAAGCTACTCATGTTATTATTTTGACATATTTTGTCTGACACATGGATTAGGTGGGGATTTTTTTTAGAGTGTGCACACCCTTCATTTTTTTCCTGGGTACGCCACTGCACCCACCCTTCTCCAATGTTGTGGTTGATTGCAAAGAGCTCCTTGATGGAAACTAGTTGTCTCTTCAGGACCCCAATGGCGAGCAGGGGAAGACTTGTATGAGATCTAGCTTTAGGTGAGATCAATTTATTATTTGAAGACTCAAAACATGCTCAAAAATTCTGAATGTAGACAGACATCCATATTTGATGTACAACCTCAAAAAATTTCAGCTCGTAATTTGAAGTACACTTAGAGAATCAAAAAAGACAAAATAGGGTATGAATAGTGCCAAATACTATTCACCCCAAGATGGCACTATTCATAGTCAAATTTGTCTTTTTTGAATCTCTTACTATAGACCGAGTTTGAAGCTGATTTTTTTTTGAGTTGTAAACATACCTTGGAGGTATGTTGTAAAAAAAAATCAGAATTTTTTGAATTGTGTGAATATAAATTTCTGGTGTTGATTCTACGATCTCACTTAAAGGTCAGATCCTATACAAGTCTCCCCCATGGCGAGCATCTTCAGAGTTGGTAAGAATCTTGATCGACAAGGTGAGATACGAGTACGAAGCCGACTACCGATCACATGAATTTGAGTATGGCCTTGTTTTCTTCAACGGTTGCCAATCAACTTGAAGGTCACTGGCGAAACCCGTCATTCGTAAGCCAAATTCGTAACCGGTCTCGCTTTCATTGAACTTGATGCTTGTGGACTCATGAAGAAGCATTTGCAATTTCAACCTATGACGAACAATAATACTCATGCAATTGGTACTCTTTTATTACATACTGAAGGAAGTTTTAGTGCATTATTTTGTAATGCTTAGTTAAGTCAACAACTGTCTTCATTGCTATTCGCTAAAAGTGTTAGGAACGGGTAGAGCCGCAACGGCGGAAGTACCTTTCTACACCCAGGAGCAAATGCTCCTGGTATGAATAGTAAAATTAAAAATAGAAAAAATGTTTAAAAAATTCTGAATTTTTTTTGTGACATACTTTCACAAATGTTTGTTGTGCACGCAAAATTTCATTGCGAAATCACATTGGTGGAAGGCGTGCCAAAAAAACAAAATCAAAGCTCTAAAATGCTTTTGTAAGTAACATTTTCAGAGCATCGATTTTGTTTTTTTACCACACCTTTCACCAATGTGATATTGCGATGAAATTTTGCAGGCACAACAAACATTTGTGAAAGTATGGCACAAAAAAGTTCAGAATTTTTTGAATTATTTTTGAACTTATTTGATTTTACTGTTCACACCAGGAGCATTTGCTCCTGGGTGTAGAAACTCCACGTCCCCGCAACGGCACATTTTCTATGTACATCAAGTTCCTACCCTATTCGACTCCTAAGCACGCCAGTCCGCTCAATGTTACATGGCCCAACAAGCAAAAATGCATACTACTTTGGACTTTGCATAGTTATATTCGGATAAATTTGGCTCCGCCCCATCCCTACTTTATGTGTGTAACTATTTTATTTATTTTTTTCGCGAATATGCAAAGCCTGCGTATCTTTCATTGGTAGATAGGAGAGAATACAAGATAGGGCATTACACTATGGGGCGTACACGAGAGAACAGCGCTAAGCGCAATGCCAGAGCAGCAGGAGCTGGGGCTGCTCGACCCAAAGCAAAAAAGAATTAGCCTATGCCTACAATGTTGTGCAAACCGTTGGCTCCGGCGGAAGCCCATAGCGATGCCTAATGCCTCATGGCGAATCGTCTCGAAAAGGCTGGTCGTGGAGGGACGGAGACCGTCGAAGACGCAGCCGGTAACTATTTTATTTATTTATTTTCTCAATAGAATGTGATACAAAAAATAAATAAGAAGCCATGCTTAGCAAACCTAAAATACTTCCTCCGTTTCTAAATATAAGACCTTTTAGAGGTTTCGATATGGACTATATACGGAGGAAAATGAATGAATCTACACTCTAAAATATGTCATTATACATCTTTAAAATGTATTATATTTAAAACCGGAGGGAGTATCTACAATTAAGTCATAAATGACTAGTTATCTCGACTAAGGATATACATAGGAAAATCTGAGGGCCAGAATATACATATTACCTCTCAGCGTATTGTATGTAATTATATATCAATCTAAAGAACATTTTCCACAACACACGGTCTCACTCCAATTTTAGACCCCCCAAAAAAACTTCACTCTCTTTATTTTGACGATTGAAGTTCTTACGTTAGTTGTCAAAAGCGTGACAACTAGGCTCGGGCTTAACATTTCCACCTAGAAGCCCGGCCCCAAAACCCCCAAAAGCTCAAAATGATTAAAAAAATATTTTAACTAGCAAATATGTAGAATATGTTATTCTTATAACCCTAAAATAATTATTCTAATTGATATTTTTTTTGAGACACTCTCGCTAAGCTTTATTTATACTTGCAGAACGTTTACATGTATGAAATGGAGTTTCTTCGGTTGGCCTAACCAGACATGACGGCCTGAAGCATGCTTAGCAAGACCGTGAGCCTCGGAATTCGAGCTCTTTTTTTTGAGAAGATGGAATTGGCGAAATCACTAATTAAGGAGTACTCGTTGCAAAGAACACTTCGCTTTCTCAGGTCGTGACAAGTGGCGCACATGCAGCGCGCCACTTGTCGCAACCTGGGAGTTTTCCCTTTTTTCATAGATCCGTTTATTCAAAATGTTTTATCTCTTAAACCGTGCGTCCAAATCTTGAATCGTTTTCACCATTAGATTTCTTGCGTCGAGATTTTCAAAACTAGATCCAATGTCGATAGGTTTTGACAAACTTTTTTTTACGAAAAAAACGGACGAAAAAAACTGGGCAAAAAAACCGAACCGGGAGCACGGTTTTTTTCCCTTTCCGAAAGAGGCACGCCCGTGCCTCTCGCAAAATCACAACCGTGCCTCTCGTGGAAGCAAAACCGTGACTCTCATATAAGGAAAAAAAAACAGAAAATATGTTTTTTTTCCGTTTCCAAGAGGCACGGCCGTGACTCTCGCGAAAGCAAAACCGTGACTCGCGAAAAAAAAACAGAAAACACATATTTTTTTCTCTTTCAGAGAGGCACGGCCGTGACTTTCGCGTAAGCACAACCGTGCCTCTCGCAAAAGCAAAACCGTGACTCTCACGAACGAAAAAAAAACAAAAAACGCGTTTTGTTTTTCCCTTTCCGAGAGGCACAACCGTGACTCTCGCGAAAGCAAAACCGTGACTCTCGCGAAAGAAAAAAAAACAAAAAACGTGTTTTTTTTTCATTTCCGAGAGGCACGCCTGTGACTCTCGCTAAAGCACAACCGTGCCTCTCGCAGAAGAAAAACCGTGACTTTCACGAAAGGAAAAAAAAGAAAACGCATTTTTTTGCGGAAAAAAAATTTTCAAAAATTTTTTTTGGTCGAAAAGCTAAGAAAGACCGAGGGAAAACCAAAACGTCAAAAAAAACCGTTTAAAAAGCCAAAAACACGTGCGGAAAAATAAAAAAACAAAATCCGAAGGAAGCGTCCAAAGCGTGATACGTGGCGAATGGCTGAGAGCGTCCAAGTAACGCTGATCGTTGCGAGGCTCCCAAAAAAGCGCTCGTTAACTAGTTGCTCCCCGGAATTGGAGCCCCTAAACTTGTGAACTTGCCCATGTGTTTTGGGCCAGCTGGGCCGGGCTTGGGATTTCAACTTCGTGCTTTGCCAAGGCCCAAAAGCCGGCCCGATTAGGTATATGATCTGGTCTAGTCCTAAAAAAAAAGGGTCTAGTTCCTTGTGGCAAGGGGTTGACGTGTTTGACCGTTTGGATCAGGAAAAATAAACAATACTATATTCTCCTTTTTCTTTAAAAAAAGAAATCCCCCCTCTTGTCTTCTCTTGGGGCCTTCGATATTCTTGCGCGGCGCAATCCCAACCAACTTCAGAGAGAGAGAGGGAGGTTTTCCATGGCGGCGGCGGCGGAGGACGGCGGCGTGGCCCGGCAGGCGGAGCTCCGGCGCGCCGAGGGCAACGCGTGCTTCCGCAAGGCCCGCCTCGGCGCCGCCATCGACTGCTACACCGAGGCGAGCGCGCACCCCCCAAAACCTCCTCCTTCCTCCCCCAATCCGGCAATCCCCTTCTTCCCGGCCGACGATTCGATCCGTGGAATCCCCTCCCGGTCGAGCGATTATCGAATGCAAGGACGGATTGATTGATTGGTTGGTTTCCAGGCGATTGCGCTGTGCCCCGGCGTCGCGGTCTACTGGGTGAACCGGGGCCTCTGCCACTTCCGCCGCAAGGACTGGGCCAGGGTCGAGGAGGACAGCCGGATGGCGCTCGCGCTCGACGACGCCTCCGTCAAGGTGACTCACACAGATAGATTATTATCCCCCTTTCTTCAGTTCATGCCCGAGGAAGAAGGGCGTATCGGTTTGTACAATGTGCAGGTTTCAGAGCTTCATCTCTTCTTGCTTCTGTGATTGATGATGCAGGGACACTATCTGCTAGGGTGCGCTCTGCTCGAGAAGGAGGACTGCGCTCTCCCCGTCAAGGAGTTCGAGAAGGTCCACGGTTTCTGAAGCCTCTCTGTACATTCTGAACCAGGCTCTGTATTATGCTAAGATCATCACGTTTGTGCCATTATTACAGTATAGTAAGACTTGGGTAGATTGTAGGCACCAGTCTGACTGACGATTAACTTGAAGATGGTCTAGAATATCTGTCAGGAGTTGGCGTGAGTTGTAGTCTAACACATTTATTGGATTTTATTGTCTGCGTGTTCCTGAGCATTGCGGAATTTTAACTGAACCCCTTGCCCTCTTCCACATTTGTAAATATCATCAGATGAAATGGTTTCACTCTTACCGCTTGGTGGCTCTACATAGCTTGTCATCAGCTTGTTGTCTTCTTGAGAAAGATGGAAAAATCAATGTGTAACGACTAGTACTGATTTTCTTGGTGCCTTTCACCAAGCTCTTCTGATTACCTACGGGTTGAGATGACAATTCTAGCTAAAGTTAATTAGCGAACTCAGCTGATTGCCTGACTTTTGATGGTTATTTTGACTTGACATACTGATGGGGAACAGGCTTTGGATCTCTTGAAGTCTTCAAATTCAAGGGACAAAATGGCGGAGGACATTTGGCAGGTTCTTGCCAAGGCCAAGTACCAACACTGGGAAAAGCACTCCACTCAGCGAGTTTGGAAGATGCAAAGTTTAAGGTACAATGTACATTGAAATTACCTTGAGATAATTGGGATCATTCTGCTGCAGATCAAAGCCAAGTCTGTATATTTAATGTTGAGGGTCAATTCAGCAAAACTTTAGCATTTCCCCTGATGCCTTACATTCAAGAAAGATACTGATTTTTTTTTAACTCTGCTGTAACATGAACATCGTAGGGAAGCTTGCGAAAATGCTCTGCAGGAGCATCACTTTCTTAGCGGTACTCTTTCAGAAGACTCTGAGGGGACAACCAATGAGTATCCAGAGCAATGCAAATTGTTATCCGAAGTCTTCACAAACGCTATACTTGCTGATACGCCAGGAGATGTAAAAGCACTGATTATTTTTATGATATCTTGTATTGTAACCAAATTTCTTCTGTTCAGTGTTATTTTTTCTCCTCTGTGTTCTTAAGTTGTTCCCACTCTGAATACCTAGGTGCCCGACTACCTTTGCTGTCAAATAACTTTTGAGATTTTTAGAGATCCAGTTATCACACCCAGTGGTGTAACATATGAGAGGGCCATACTGCTTGAGCATCTCCACAAGGTGCGCATTCTTCCTAATCTGGCATCTGTTTATAGAGAACCCTTGATTTAATTTAATTTATTTTTTCTACTGGTGTCTGCTAATATCATCCCCTGAAATTCCTTAATACAGACTATTCCACTTACATATTTATTGCCTGATTCTACAATAATCATAGATTTAGATGACTCTTGTATAAGTACTGGATAGTTGAAATAACTGTTATTAATTAAAGGAAAAAACACAGAAGCTTGAACAAATGAACAGTAGCTGGTGTAGCTGAGTTGAACTGGTACATTATTTGATTGGCATAGGTATGACACCAAGTATGTTTTGACGATGTGCTAAGGTTCAAATTTATTTATTCTTCGCTTTACATATAACTTAGTATATGTGGTACATACGGTTTGATGTTGTAAATCTCACAATAACCTTTCCTTAGGTGGGTAATTTCGACCCGGTGACACGGGAGCCCTTGAAGGAGCATCAGTTGGTTCCGAATCTCGCCATCAAGGAAGCAGTGCAAGCCTACCTCAAGGAGCACAGCTGGGCCTACAAGTCGAACTGAAGCTGTCCTGTTACCGCTTAAGTGCTAACAAGATGTGTTGATAGTATCTGAGTTGCAAAGGGGGATCCATTCTTCACTTTTGTGTTGAGCTGATTGATTCTTGAGTAAATCCTAATGAACACTTGGCAATTGTACATAACCAGCCAACACAGTGGAAGCTAAAGCAGCTTGCTTGACCTGTGATTCTCTGTAGCAGTTCGCCTATAGGATAGTCATTTTCAGTGCTAGGTCTCTAAGATTAGGTGGAACTTGGCTGTACACTTGATAGTGGTTTGTGTGATCATGTAGATTGATCATTTGTTTGGTCCAGTAATAATACATTTTTTGCACTTCTTCTTTTGTTGCCATTTCTGCATTGCGAATTCGACGTTTCATGGTCTGTTTGGAAGACAGGAATTGTAGAGAAGGATTCCTATGTTTGAAGCGAGGCCCCATGCTATGTCGAAACCTGTGAGCAACTTTGTTATATCTCTAGATTGATTAAATGTTTTTCAAATTAAAAATCAGGAGTAACCTTACCATATAATAGTTTTATGCAAAATCCTTGTGAGATTTCTAGATGACATGTCTTTTAGATGTTTGTAAGTTTCTCTGGGGACAGACGAGTATTGCACCCATGTTAAAAAAAATGAGTATAACTGTTTTTTCCATTTGGAGTTTCTTCTTATATGAAAAAAAAACATGAACATCAACAACATGAGCATACCTCTGTTCTTTTGGCCAAGAGAACCAAACATTTTTTCAGAAAATCGGTAGTTTTTCCTATGAACCTTTTATACAGAAATTTTGGGAAGTCAGTAATGGTCGCATTGCCAGAGTTCTGTTCTTTTGGCCAAGACAACTGAACAGATGTTTGAGCCTGAGCTGTCTCTTTGCTCTTTTGCCAGAGGACAATCCGGACCTTGCTATACATTTCTTGTCGTTAATGGTGAAGTTTTAATTTTTTTTGAACAGAGGAGCTTTCGCCCCCGATTTCATTTCACTGAAACGAAACCGATAAAGCAACCGTCAGCCCACAAGAATGCATGCACCAATCCAGAACAACAAAGAAATAGGTCACACAGGCAAAGCGCCCATAGCACGACACTCACCGACTCAAAACAAGATAACCAGACTCCCAGGACAATTCACAGATAACAGGTAGTCGAACCATGACCCCCTCGTCCATATAAACGGTAATCAACCAGATAAAGGCAACGACAATGTATCGAACATATCCACGATGATCTTTTATCAGGCGACGGGCTTTCTAAAATTCATGGTGTACATTTTTAAGTATACAATGAACAGTATCCATGATGATCATTTGTTTATTTCACAGTGAACATTTTATAAACACATGATTATCATTTAAAAAAATCACTTGTCTAAAAATCGCCGTCCATCTTTTAGGCAAAAATGTACAAATTTTGTAAAAGATCAGGTAAATATCTTTTACATTTTGTTAGCAAAATATTTGTTGCCTCACAGACAAACTAATGCGAACTGTAGAGACGGGAGAAACAAATGATAGAAACCCACATGAACGCTGAACTAGAAAGTTCAAAGTTGTGAGCAACCTTGTTATATTTTTAGATGGATCAAGTGTTCTTCAAATTTTAATCAGGAGCAACCTTGCCTCCTTGCAAAAATTACACGTATGCAAAATCCTTGTGAGATTTCTAGATGACATGTCTTTCGGGTAAATTTCGATGGGAGTTGACGAGTATTGTGACCATGTTAAAAGAATGAGTATAACAACAACAACAACAACAACAAAGCCTTTGGTCCCAAACAAGTTGGGGTAGGCTAGAGGTGAAACCCATAAGATCTCGCAACCAACTCATGCCTCTGACACATGGATAGCAAGCTTTCACGCACCTCTGTCCATAGCTAGCTCTTTGGTGATACTCCAATCCTTCAGGTCTCTCTTAACGTACTCCTCCCATGTCAAATTCGGTCTACCCCGCCCTCTCTTGACATTCTCCGCACGCTTTAGGCGTCCACTATGCACCGGAGCTTCTGGAGGCCTGCGCTGAATATGCCCAAACCATCTCAGATGATGTTGGACAAGCTTCTCTTCAATTGGTGCTACCCCAACTCTATCTCGTATATCATCATTCCGGACTCGATCCTTCCTCGTGTGGCCACACATCCATCTCAACATACGCATCTCCGCCACACCTAACTGTTGAACATGTCGCCTTTTAGTCGGCCAACACTCAGCGCAATACAACATTGCGGGTCGAACCGCCGTCCTGTAGAACTTGCCTTTTAGCTTTTGTGGCACTCTCTTGTCACAGAGAATGCCAGAAGCTTGGCGCCACTTCATCCATCCGGGTTTGATTCGATGGTTCACATCTCCATCAATACCCCCATCCTCCTGCAGCATTGACCCCAAATACCGAAAGGTGTCCTTCTGAGGTACCACCTGGCCATCAAGGCTAACCTCCTCCTCACACCTAGTAGTACTGAAACCGCACATCATGTACTCGGTTTTAGTTCTACTAAGCCTAAACCCTTTCGATTCCAAGGTTTGACTCCATAACTCTAACTTCCTATTTACCCCCATCCGACTATCGTCAACTAGCACCACATCATCCGCAAAGAGCATACACCATGGGATATCTCCTTGTATATCCCTTGTGACCTCATCCATCACCAATGCAAAAAGATAAGGGCTCAAAACTGACCCGTGATGCAGTCCTATCTTAATAGCGAAGTCATCAGTGTCGACATCACTTGTTCGAACACTTGTCACAACATTATCGTACATGTCCTTGATGAGGGTAATGTACTTTGCTGGGACTTTGTGTTTCTCCAAGGCCCACCACATGACATTCTGCGGTATCTTATCATAGGCCTTCTCCAAGTCAATGAACACCATATGCATCCATCACCAATGCAAAAAGATAAGGGCTCAAAGCTGACCCCTGATGCAGTCCTATCTTAATCGGGAAGTCATCAGTGTTGACATCACTTGTTCGAACACTTGTCACAACATTATCGTACATGTCCTTGATGAGAGTAATGTACTTTGTCGGGACTTTGTGTTTCTCCAAGGCCCACCACATGACATTTCTTGTTGTTAATAATGGTAAAGATTTTCTTCCGAATGGAGGAGCTTTCGCCCCCGATTTCATGCCACTGAAGCGAAACCGATAAAACAACCGTCAGCCCACACGAATGCATGAGTATCATGCTAAAAATTGGTTTTTTTCCTTTTTGGAGTTTCTCTTTATAATAAAAGTAATATGGATATAAACGACACGAGCATAACTGGGGTAGTGATAGCTCCTCTGATCTAGAGTTCCAACGCACATATGGCTGTAGTCTTGTATGAATTTGGTAGGTTTTCTTACTAGCTTTTTATATGAAAATTTTGGAAGGTCGGCAAAGGTTGGATTGCCGAGTAAAATGCATCTTTGATCCTTAAAGTTGTTGGCGATGTCTATAATGGTCCCGGAACTCACAAACTGCTTCTATACAATCCTGAAACTTGCAAATACGGACTCAGTATGGTCCTCGAAGTTGTCGAACCGGTCCTGGGCTACGGCTCGCGTACGCCCCAGCGTACCGCACCAGCCACGTCAGCTTAGGAGTAGTTCGCGGGCATCCGCCGCGAGTCGTGGACATATTCAGTTATTCCAATTCCAGTCGAATCTTTGCGATCAGGCTGCGGCGGCGTTCGCCTGATCATCGACGACAAGGCCGGCCGGTACCTGAGCGCCCTGGCTACGGCAGAGTAGGGAAGGGCCTCCCAGCCGTAACTGCCGGCGGCGGTCTGCGGCGCCTATGGGCGCGCCTATACGACGGCTCGATGAAGTGCCGGCGCCGATGTACAGTAAGGCCGAATATTTCGGGCATGAGAACGATTTTTGTTAAGATTGCAATGTTGTAGCACGAAAATAGAAGCTAGCCATCGTATATGTTGCACTGGTTACTGCAGGATATGCAAGAGTTACAGAAATTGTGGTTTCTCTAACGATTGCATGGCATGCGTAACAGCGTAAGCAGTAGAGGGGTATCCAGTACGCTGGCTATTTTGAGTGGAGATTGGGGAATCAACTGACTGTAGCTCATTGCCATGTACGAGAATTCATGGTTTTCAACTCAATTAGTCTGCTGAGTTTACCCACTTTAGTAACATTCTATAAATGGTTCTGACAATTGCAAAATTTACTAAGTATATTCTTGTTTCATCAAGTGGTGCTGCTATATGAAGTATTATGTGTGCTGATATACTGAATTTCTGAGTATTACTAGTTTAAGGGGAAATGGTAAGGATCAGTACACATCTTCTCATGAGTAGTATTACTAGATGAAGTTTTCTTTTTGAGAATGATTGCACTTTATTCATATAGTAGCATCAGTATTCAGTACACAGATTTTCTCAGAATAATTGCAGTATATTAAACATTTTTTATATAGTAGCAGCAGTACAAAGATTTTCTCAGAATGATTGCACTATATTAAACATTTTTTATATAGCAGCATCAGTACACAGATTCATTCAGTTTAGGGTTTATGTATTTATTTGGTTCCTTAAACTGAGAGGTTAAATGTTTAATTATCCTTTTTTCAGGAAAAGACAGTCCTTTTTTCACTGTGGAGTTGATTCATGGAGGATATTTCCATGGAAGCTGTGTAGCAACAGGTCATATCTGAATGGTGCAAAGGCTTGTTATGATTTCTGTGATAGTAGTTGTGTATGCATGAACATGTTTGATGATTTGATAGAGGACATCGGTTATGAAACTGCTGGTAGGATTCATCTGTACTGGTTGCTGCCTGGGTGTCAACTGAATGAAGATGATGCTAGGTTGCTGTCCAGTGATGAAGAAACTGAGAGCATTGCGAGAGTGGTAAAGAATGGGCACAAATTCCTGATGTTTTATGTGGATCATCAGGATAGCTACAGTGGTGGGGGAGGAAAAGAATGGGATGATGTAGTTGCTAACCCCATAGCTCATTTACCACTTGTTTCCGGTCCTAAGAAGGCAAGCACCACTGATTCCAGTTATGTTGATGATAGCAATGTCAGTGCAACCATTGAACTTGAAAGCAATGGGCAAACAAGAGTTAAGCTGAGGCCAAGAGGAAAGAAAGATGATATTGAGGAAGATGATTGTGGCACCGATGATGATTCTACTGACAGTGATTATGTGCCAGAAATAGTGGACAATGATTTTGACATAGAGGATGGGGTTGAGGACTTGGCCCAAGATCAATTGCGTTATCTCAGTGACAAGAAAGGCAAGCAGGTTGTAGAAGATTGCAACTCTGAAGATGAAAAACTAGAAGCTCCAGATTCGAATGAGGATGAAGTGAAGTTCAATTTCAAATCATTTACAGCAGAAGATATGCATGATCCCAAATTCCATGTGGGGCAGTTGTTCTCATCGGTTGATCTTCTTAGGAAGGCAATTAGGGAATATAGTGTGAAAGAGAGAGTGAACATCACATTTCCCAAGAATGTCGGAACAAGGCTTGGAGGTAAGTGTACAGAGCATGGATGCCCATGGTATATTTATGCATCTTTGGATAACAGGACAGATTCCATTATGGTGAAGACATTTAATGGTGAGCATAATTGCAGCAAGAAGTGGCAGGTGCAGGCATTTACTGCTAGGTATATTGCTGACAAGTATGTGGAGAAAATAAGAGCAAATGAGAAGATGACATTGAAGGGCTTGGCAGCACTTGCGCAAGAAGATTTCAACATGACAGTCAAAAGGGGCAAGCTAGGGAGAGCCAGAAAATTAGCTTTCAATATGATATATGGAGATGAAATTGCACAATATGACATGTTGTGGGACTATGCAAATGAGCTTAGGAGATCAAATCCTGGCAGTACCTTTTTTGTAGAACTCGCAGATGATGGCCAGTTTCAGAAATGCTATTTCTCTTTTGATGCTTGCAAGAGGGGTTTCCTATCTGCCTGTAGGCCTGTTATTTTCCTAGATGGAAGTCACTTGAAGACACAGTTCGGAGGCATTCTACTTAGTGCAGTAGGAATGGATCCAAGAGGTATGGGATTTAATCCATATATAAAATTAGTATATTTATATGTTTCCAGACGAGCTTTATATGTTTATATCCTCTTTTTGTTCAGAGTTTCTAGCCAGAGGGAATCAGTTGCACATGGACCATTACCAGAAAAATTCTTTCATCCAGATGCATGCAATGTCTCAGCAACCAATTTCTCCAACTACTGCAACAACTGTGGGGAATGTGCACATGAAGAGGGAGATTATTGCACTTGCAAAGCTCAAAGCTACAACAAAGAGAAGGGAGGTAGCTGATCAAGCCAAGTTCGATGCAGCAATGGCAAAGCTGAAAGAGGAAGAAGAAAAGTTGTTGCAAGGAGCCGAGAAGAGAAAATCTGAATTACTAGGTAAAAAAATAGCTGCTGAGGACAGGAAGAAAGCAATACTAGAAGAAAAGAGAATTGCTGCAGAGGAAAAAAGAAAAGATAGTGAGGAGAAAAAGAAAAAAGCCCAAGAAGAGAAACTTGCAATGGCAGAGAAGAGAAGGCAAAGCATGACCGAAAGAAAAAGAATTGCGGAAATAGAAAAACAAAGGAAGGCCGAGGAGAAAAAAAGACTTGCTGCTGAGAAGAGAATGATTGCACATACATCATTCCAGCAGGAGGAAGCAAATTTTCTTATACATCAAGCAGAGGAGGAGGAGAGGCGGTAGACTTGGCAAGAATATTTGCAAACTGAGGAGGCTGCAAGGCAACAAGCTTGGGAGCAGCAGCGTCATTCTCAAGACACACAAAGGATTGTTGACTGGGAGGAGAGAAAGAGAGTAGCTGAAGAAGTAACTCTAGTAAAGCAGCAAGACATGGATGAGAACAATGAGAAAAAGAAGGCTGAAGACAAAGCAAAAGTTAAGGCTATAGATGAGCAGGACAGCATGAAACATTGGCAAATTCAGACAGAAACATCAAAACGGGCACCTTCCAACCAGGAAAGGTCAAGGTTTAAGAAACCAAGAAAAGTTAACATGTTTGATGAGCTAAGGAAGGGCTGAATGCCATGTGTGATATTGTCAGGGTTAGATTATTTTATTAATGAACTAGTAATGTCAGCTGCAGAACTCGTAATCAGTGTTTTATGTACTGTTGAGATCATATACGCTTGGTGTTCAGATCATATACGCTTGGTCTGCTTCTCCTGAATTTAGTTAAATCGTCTTTATATTTGTTTTCTGTGATTCGTACTGAATGCACTCGCATCTCATGGAAAATCAGCTATGGAGAAGTTTCATTTGTGTTCTGTGAGTCCTTTAAAATTCGCTTACATCTTGTGAAAATTCAGCTATGGAGATGTTTTGTGTGTTGTGTAGTTCTGCAAAGGCACTTACATACTGTCAAAATTTAGCTAGGAAGACATTTATTTGTGTGCTGTGTAGTCCTGCAAAATGCACTTACATCTTGTGAAAATTCAGCCAATGTGATGTTTTATTTGTCTGCTGTGTACTCCTGCAAAATGCACTTACATCTTATGAAAATTCATCCAAGGAGATCTTTTATTTGTGTGATGTGTAGTCCTGCAAAATTGAGTCACATATATGCTCAATTGTTGCTTCAGGTTGGTCTCGGTACTGTACAAACTGCACTTCACATGCAAGTAACACAGAAGGATAGATGAGGACAACACTTCCTGACATTAACATAGCTCTCTTGCATAGCTGACATTACATTACATATAACAAGAGGCACATACTGTTGGCAGTAAATATAGTTCACGTAAAAGCTGACCGCCAAGTTCACTAATCTAACATACATAACGCTGAGAAATACATAGCCTGATATTCACAAGTTCAGAACTCGCACTGCCATCAACTTTGCCTAGAACATGGCTGTTTCTGTGCACGCGAGTCAGGTCGATTCGCACCTCTTGACGACAGTACGGCAGGATAACCACCTCGGATGACAGAGCACCCACCACTGGTCGATGGCGGGAAGGAGTGCGGCTGGCGTCATCGCATCGCCGCCATCTCTGACCGTCGTCGCCATCAGCACGCGCCGACCTTATCGTGCCTCCAGCGCATCCATGGCGGATGTGTGCGTGAGGCACATGGCCTTACCTCCTGCGGTGGCGACCTCCTGCGCGCAAGCTCCGGCTCGAGCCACCGTCGGCGACCACAGGAGTGAAGCCGATGACACCCGTACCATTGATGGAAAGGAGAACTCGGTATCGCCGCTCGTGCTGAGGAACGAAAGGAAAAAAACAGAGTTAGGGATTTGGAAGGGAATCGGTGCCGCGAACCAGTTAATTGGCTGGTTGTGGGCCCTATACTGACGTGGCAGGTGTGGCGTACACCATACGTACGCGTTGCCGTAGCACAGGACCGGTTTGCCAAGATTAAGGACCATACTGAGTCCGTATTTGCAAGTTTCAGGATTGTATAGAAGCAGTTTGTGAGTTCCGGGACCATTATAGACATCGCCAACAACTTTAAGGATCAAAGATGCATTTTACTCTTGGATTGCCAGAATTGAGAAAATTTTTGTCCTTTTGGCCAAGAGAACCAAACCGATGTTTGAGTCTGAGCTGTCCCATTTTTCTTCTTGTCCAAAAGACAATCCCTTGCTATACATTTCTTGTTGTTAATAATGGTAAAGATTTTCTTCCGAATGGAGGAGCTTTCGCCCCCGATTTCATGCCACTGAAGCCAAACCGATAAAACAACCGTCAGCCCACACGAATGCATGCAGTCAATCAATCCAGAGCAACAAAGAAATAGGCCACAAAGGCAAGCACACACAACACAACGCTCACCAGCTCAAGAACCAGATAAGCGGACTCCAAGACAAACCACAGTAAATGGTATTATGAAACATGACCTAAACAAGCTACGACCAGATAAAGGCAACGACAATGTATCAAACATATCTCGTGCAGCAGCATCACACTCCAACCCTGCTGCAAGCGATAGCACTATAGGAGCCCATCCCCTGCTCACATGAAAGAAGTTCACACTCCACAGCCACCTTCGCGAGCTGAGCCGCCACAGTTGGAAGTACCCAGTGCCCTTCGTCTCTCTGCAAATTAGACCAATATGACAACCAATTAGCAGATTGATAGATAATCGCAGTAGGATCACGCTGTGTAAGCGCATTTAGAGCAAGCTGCATTTCCGGCTTTCCATAAAGTCCAGAAAAAGCTGCTACAGACACATCCACCAGATTCTTTACTTTTCTGGGAAAGCTATCCATCCAGCTACTAAAATCTTCTATAGCACTAGGTTTATCAATTAAACCAGTCACAGTATATCATTTACACACACAATAACTAAGAAGGAACAAAACGAAGTTCACAATTAACAGTCACTAATACTAGGATTCAGTACAACCGTAATCATGGCATATCATGGCCAAGAAAGCTGGATAACAGTAGTATAATTTAGCCCCATAGAACAAACTGACTAACACAATTCAAAAAGATTAAGAAGTGCAGGTGTACGCATACATGATTATTCCATTGATCGGAGCAAGCCCAAGCATGAGTCGAACTGAATTAGTGCCCACCTGCATCTGCTAGTGGCTCTGATGAGAAGAGAGGAACATAAGGCAGATACGGCCCTACACTGCTTTTCTCGAGATGAAGGACACTAGAGAGTTGGCGATGTCGCATGTCCCATGTCAGCAATGAAGCCGCATCCCATGCTTCGCCCTCAAAAATACCCTTGCTGACAAAGAAGAAGGTGTCGCGATCGGGATGGAACCCAACCATCCGGTACTCCACCTCATTTAGGTTCAGCACCTTATCAACTCTGAAACTTTGCTTCAGTGCCCATTGCTGGGTGTCATAATTCTCAAGGCGCCATATCGCTACCTCTTCAGCCATGCAGAGTGTATCCTCATCGTCGTCATCCCCGACAGTGAGAGGAGCTGGAGATATAGCAGCATGGTGCAGGCACCACTGTGAGCACCCAACTGTACCATAGCTCTGGCCGCGTGGCACGGAGATGGTCTTCCACACCTTGCCTTCCATGTCCACAGCCACCAGCACAGTCTTGTCTTCCCAATTGTTGCTGTCGTCCGGATACAGTAGGTTTCCGACAACGTGCAGCATGCCGCCAACCAGGACACTGCGATTGGTCAGCCAAACCTTGTCAACCAATCCAGTATCCCTCTGGCTCCAGGCTCCGGTTCTCGACGAGTAGATGCTCACTCCTGTAATGTCCACGTCGTCAGTGCTCTCGAAATCAAAAACGTGGAAATGGGACGGGACTGCTGGGTCGAAAGCCAGATGGAACTGCTGGTAATAGCGGCATGTGTTTGGCCGCGGGCGAGGGGGCAGCTCCGTCCACCTCTGGGTGGCGGGATTGCAGACGATCGACGAAACGGGCGGTTCCCTCCTCCGGTTCGTAGGAGCATAGGAGGAGGCCATTGCAGGCGCGCACCAGCCCGAAGTCCCTGTACCCCGTATGTGGCAGGAACGTGAGCGAAGGGTCGAGATCAAGACCGTCGGCCTCGGCTGAGAGGCCGGCCAAGTGGTAGCGGTAGACGCCGATGCCGGGGGTGGTGGTGTAGAGGACGCCGACGAGGGTCTGGGGCAGCTTCTTGCGGTGGGCGGGGTGGGCGATGAGGTCGCGCCAGGGCTTAGAGACGCACTTGAAACGGCAGACGGACCGGAAGGGGAGCCGGGAGAGGATCTCCATGATGAGGTCGTCGGTGAGTCGACTGGCCGCCGCGGCCGAAAGAGAGTTCTTCCCAGATATCTCCTCCTCCTCCTCCATGGGGCGGCCGAAGCGTCAGGAGTTAGAACTGCAAATCGATGGAGCGAGAAAATCATCAAACTGGGCGAGGTCCGGCGAAGAAGAAGAGCTCCGGCGAGGGGGGGCGATTGGGTGGGCTCGGGCGAGGAGGGCTACCTGGGCGCTGAAGGCGTAGGGGTGGGCGACTGGCTGGCGGCGGGGAGTCTCCTCCGGGCGACGGGGTGCAGCGTATAGGGCGTCGGGGGATGGGGTCCGGCGGCGATGCTGCACGGCCGGCGCGACGGGGTGGCGGCGCTAGGGTTACAGCGCGTGGGGCGAAATGGAGAGGCTATCAGCTGTAATTTCCCAGTGGCTGCGCACGTTTCTTTTTTCACTTGCTTTTTTGGTCCTGCTGCTCTACTGGATCAGCAAAAAAAAGCAGCTACTGATTTTCGTTAAAATTATTAAAATTATGAAAAATGTTCATGCAAATTTAAAAAATGTTTGAGAATTTTAAAATGTTCACGGTAACTCTTAGTTGCCTATTTTTTTGTAAATTGTGATCATCTTAAATTGCACGCCGGCAAGCCTAAAAATAAATTGTTTGATGTCTTACAATAAAGTGTTACTGCAACCACACACATGCAAACACATGCACGTCGATCATTTTGGATGTTTTAGTGTGCGTTGGGCCGGCGGGGTTGTTAAAACAACAAAAAAACTGTTCGTACTTAAGATTTTCAGTGTAGATGTAATATTCGTGTTGCGCCAGCATGCAGGGTTGGGGTTTAGGCCCTTCCCAGTGCTCCACCGTCGACAGGTGCTAAGCATGCCACATAAGTAAAAAAGTGACATGGCGCAGTAATTAAGAAGGAGAGAGAACTTTGTTGATTCCAGGAAGAACCAATGCCAAGCGCGAGAACCTAGGCAAACCACTTAAATGAAACAAGTTAACCAATGCATGAAAGACTTTAGGTGCTAAACCATTAAATAAAGTGTGCTTAGCAACAATAAGTTAAGCACTTATGCATTGGGGATGGAGTTGCTAAGATACTTAATGCACTCAGCACCTTCTCTAAGCACCTTTGCATTGGAAGAGGTCTTAGTCCCACTTCGCAGGTGGCGGGGTTGTTAAAACACTAAGAGCATCTCCAACAGGCGCCGAACGCGTCGCGCGCAAAAAACTGCTTTGCCGCGCGCCCATCGCCTGGTTTGGCGCGGCGCGCAGCGCTGGCTCCAGCAGCCGCGCTAAAATGTAGCGCGCGCGCCGCTCCAGCAGCGCGCGATTTGCCGAGGCATTGCATATATGGCATTTTGAACACAAAATGAAGTTGAAACATTCAAAATGCGATGAACATGACATATAAAATTGCACACAAACAAGTTGATGAAGAAAAGTTCATGCCCACAAGTTCAAAATCATGCCCACAAGTTCATCCAACCAAGTTCAAAATGCAAATCAAATTCAATACACAAATGAAAGACACATCATTCCTCGTCCTCGTCTTCGTCCTCGTCCTCATCTTCGAAAAACGATTCTTCCGCCTCCGAAGATGAATCTTCCTCCCTCTCCTCATCGTGCACCGCATCACGTGAAGCTCCGACGGTATTGGCAAGATCTTCAACGGCATCTTCATGGGAATGTGTGCGAGAAGGCACATCGAAAGACATTCCGCCCATGACGGCCGAAGGTGCACCCATGCCTCCCATGAGAGAAGCAAAACTCATGCCTCCCATGGTGTCCATAGCGTCGGGGGGTGCTCCAAAGCCAGCCATGCCTCCCATTGCACCGCTCACGGTACCTCCGAAGCCACCCATGCCACCCATGGCGCCGAGGCCACCGCCACCCATGGCGCCGAGGCCACCGCCACCCATTGCACGAACCATGGCTCTTTTTTGGATCAAGACTTCTTCACGGGCAAGATTGACATACTTCTTTTGCGTCGCATTGAGGTTAGATGTGTCCAAGAAGAACAAATGCTTCTCCCATTCCAACAATCTAGTTCGCTCCTCATTGCTCACCTTCCTCTCCTCCAAAGCCACCCTCCTCTCCTCGGCCGCCAACCTCCTCTCCTCGGCCGCGGCATCTTGGTTCCTTGCCATTTTCCTCACCTCGTTGGCTTCTTTTCTTGCCTTCACAATAGCTTCCATAGCATTTTTGAGCTCATCATCTCCTTCCCTCTTCTTCTTTTCGGTTTTGTCTTTCTTGCACCCATCCGGTCGCTTTGGCTTCGAGTATGAAACCGAGTTGGGTGTGGGGCTTCTCTTGCCGTCATCACTTGATGCATCATCCTCCTCCTCATCATCATCCAACTTAATTGTTCGCTTGCGTTTGTTGCTCAAATGCAAATCATCCAAATCTTCACGCTTCTTCCATTTCTCATCATCCTTCAACACGTTATAGCAATGGGGCAAGGTAAAGACCCTTCCTTTCTTGATCTTCCCCTTCTTGGTTGTCCTCTCCTCTTCTTTGAACAAGTTTTGCGCAATGTTGTACTACATGAAAACAAAGCAAGTTAGCACCAACAACAAGTATGATGAACATGTATGAAATGCCACTTACTCTATCGTCCTCATTTGTGCCACTTGGGTTCAACTTGTCAACCGCCTTTTGACAGGCCGCCCACCTTTGACAATCTGAGTTGATTGTCGACCATCGGGACCGAAGTGATCTCTCGGAGCGGTCAATTCCACTCAAGTTGTGAACATCAAAGTGTTCTTTCATCCGCCCCCAATAAGCATCTCTACTTTGATCACCTCCAACGGATGGATCCCTCGACACTTGCAACCAAGTATTGCATAGTAAGATGTCATCGACGTTGGTGTAATTGCCCGCTCTTCCTTTCGGTGCGTCGACAATGCCCTCACCCTCCTTGTCCACCTCGAACTCATGGTCTTCGAAATGCATGTCATTGGTTTGAGACCAATGCGAATTGTTGGAGCCAACACCCATCGTTGACATGTATGCATCATCATTGAGACTACAAAGTTTTTTCAACAATGCAAATAAGCTATCTATATGTGAATGCATTGAAAAAATAACAAAAAATGAAAAGTTGGATTTTTTTACCTTGGGGGCATTTCATCGAACATGTTGTGCGCGTCGGCCGCCGGCTCAACGAGTGAGCTCGCCGGCGCTTCGGTAATCACCGCGCCCGTCGCACGCCCTGCAAGCTTCTTCCTCCTCGCCTTCGAGGTGCCGGAGCTGTCCGCCGCCTTGTTTCATGAAGAGGCCGCGCTCGAGGCCGATGGTCGGAGGAGCTCCGGCGGAGGCGAGGCCAACGCCACCCGGGCTAGGGTTTGCGGCGGCGGCGGTGGAGGGGTCGCGGCTATAGGATGGGGTGAGCAGGGTGCCGGTGCGTGCGTCCATGGGATGCAGTTCGCCGGCGCCGGCGCACGGGGGGCGTAGGAGGTGGAGAAGAGAGAGTGCAGCGCGAGCGCTCGAGTGTGTCACGCGCGGAAGCGGGCGCCGCAAATACACCGCGCGAGATAGCGAATCCGACCGCGTGCCCAACTCCTTATACCGCGCGCGCGATTATTGCGCGCCCGCTGGAGCCACCCACCGGGTTGCGCGCGCGCTAAACTGTCTAAATTTGCGGCGCGGCGCTTGTTTAGCGCGCCTGTTGGAGATGCTCTAAATAAACTGTTCGTACTTAAGATTTTCAGTGTAGATGTAATATTTGTGTTGCGCCAGCATGCAGGGTTGGAGTTTAGTCCCACTTCGCAGGCGCGAGGAGCGACACCGCCAGCTTAAATAGCCGGGTCGTCCAAAAGCGACACCGTAAGCTTCGGTCTTCATTGCACCATTTATGAAGGATATGGATTGTCACCATGAATCTTCTCTGCTGATATGTAACTATGAATACGTTAAATCATTTTCGACTTCTTCGTCCGAATTCGAAAGGGTACATACCCTACTCTTTTCTAAGTCTGGTGGCGGTGTTCGATGCCGGCGTCCAATGGCGGTAACCTGAGCGGCAAGGAGGGGGGGGGGGGGGCGATATTGGCAAATTGACACGGGCCCTAGTGCTCAGTCCGACGTGGCAGACGCATTTGTATTCACCTCAGATTTAGACTGGATATGGGAACTGCCAGTCAGTTTGAGCATTTGGGCGGAATCCAGTTGGGTACTGTTTTTTTTGGTCGGGGCAGCTGCCCGTGTGATTGGGGCGGATATGGGGTGTGATGATTGTGATAGCTTTTTGGAGTGATGTGCTTGATTGGACTATCCAGGACGTTTGCATAGTAAGCCCACCCGTGCAACCTGTGTGAGCAGTGACACACGCTTCAAACAGAAAAGCCTAATGAACGGAGGAGCTCACAAGTTTTTTTCTTTTTTAGGGATGAAGAAGCTCACAAGTGCGGTGGCAGAAATAAGTCAGGGCCGACTGTTTTGTGCGCGCAGACCACAAGCGTTCTCTATACACCTATAGCAATTTCCTTCAACCTCGCCTGCGCAACATTTTGTTTCAAGCTCCGCCAATATGTTAAACATTTTCAATGATCGTGCAAGTCAAATGAAGAGGATATTTATGTGGATGGTCAAGCCAAATATCCAAACATAACCCTTTTATTTTCTTAAAGAAAACTGCTAGCTAGGATTAGTATTTGGGTTGCGTTGTACCTAAACACCAAAGGAAACAAAGAGGACAGGGAGAACATTTTCTTTGTTTGCAACGAAGGAGCCTTTCTTGATTAAGAAACATGAAAAGAAATCCTTGAAATTAGGGTTTATGATGATTATTTGTGGGGACTTCTCTAATCTGCTTAACATTACAAAATATACAGTACTTCCACAAAAAGTCCCCACTGGTTTCTGAAAGATACCTTTCACAGAATATGAATAAAGCTAAAGAGGAATATTAATATATTATTTAGAATTAAAAAATCTAAAAACCAAAAGCATGACTGGGCCGCATTACTGGGTGGCCCATAAATGGTTTTAGTGTTAATATGCATTTAATTTCTTCTTTCCTGTAGATTTTCCACTTGTCATAAATATAATTATAGTGGTGCATCTGCAACATTTCTCTGTCTAAGAAGAGTTATGCATAGTCTGGGCCTGTGCAACATCAACGGTGAACATCATAAATATTGGTACTATTCAGAGAAACATTGTCCGTGACTCAATTTTTTTTTCAGCTGTTCAAAGAATGTTCATGAATTTTTTACAGAATATTTATACAATGTAATTTAAAAACATTGTTTTGTAAAATTCAAACAAATGTTTTGTGACATTAGAAAAAATGTTCTCATGATTTCAAAAATATGTTAGATAAACTTTATAAAAAATGATTATACGGTGCAAACAATCTTTACAAAAACTATTTGGTACCATTAGAAAAAAAATCCAATGTGTCTTCGAATTCTTTGACATGTACTTGAAAATTATGTTCAACGTGTATTTAAAAAACAATTCGAACATTTATTTGAAAAAATGTTTATATAGTGTAAAAGAAACTTACCATTAAACGAAACTCTATGTGTATTTGAAAAATGTTCATACATGTATTTGAATTTTTTTAACTTGTATGTTAAAAAACAGAGCCATTCATGCACGTCAAGTTAAAATAGTTGAGAAGCTTGGGAAATTCGTTTCGCTACATGAACTTTTTTTGCTCTGTTTCTCTCGCAGAAAAAAAAAGAAACAGAAAAAAAGTGTTCGCTCCGTTTAACAGACAAGCCAACAAACCTGCTGATTCAAAGTTCCAACACAAGACATAGAAGCCAAATTGTCAGTGGCATCGTTATTACATCAACAGCACAAACTAAAGCCACGAACACTTAAACAGCATACATGCAGACGAACAGCCAATGCCGAGGGTGCAGGTAGCTACTTTATTTTCAGTCATCCCTAGGAGCAACGTAAAGGAAACGGAAATAGACGGAGTAGGGACGAACAGATCTAAGGGATGGCATGGATGCTCTAGCCCAGTAGCAAGCATCCATCGGAGGACGTCGCGCGGACTGGTGTTGCTTAGCAGGTCCGCTTGCAGTAGCACTTGCGCTCGACGAGGTGCGTGTTGCACTCGCCGTCGGGGAAGTTCTCGGTGCGGCACACGGCGGCGCAGTTGCTGTTGCTGAGGCAGGTGCCCTTGAACTTGTGGCTCTGCGACAGGCACGTCCGGGCCTCCGCCGTCTTCATCGTCCCCATCTCTGCAATGCAACCACAGCAAGTAATTATTAAGTATCGCTGAGCACAGATGGTCAGGAGTCAGGAACCATGGATGGGCGGGCGTACCTGTGGCGACGAGCAGGAGGAGGAGAAGGAGGACGGCCGGCGCGGCAGCCATGCGACGAGTGGACGCCATCTCTCTCTCTCTGCTTGCTCGCTTCACACCGGAGATGCTAGATAGAGAACCGACAGAGCTCGCTGCTGCTGCTGCTGCGTCTACGTGGGGCTAGCAATGCGAAGGTGGTGCAGACACAAGAAGAGGCAGGGGTTTATATAGCCAGAGAGAGAGAGAGAGAGAGAGAGAGGGGTACGGTAGATATTAGTGGTGGTGGGCGGGAGATATCAATTCCACGTTGCCATGGCAGCAGGTGTCTCCAATAATTCACTCGATGCCGACATGTGCTTGCTCAGGCCGGCCGGGCTACGGCTGAGTGAGTGGAGCTCGTCGGCACAGCAGTGAATGCCGATGCTTTTCCCTGCCACGCTGACCGCTGGATTCATTGCTTTCTGCCAACTTTACTTATTTTACCCGCCTAGTCACTTCTTGCGATGAGACATGAGAGCCCGGAGCCAGCAGACCCGTTGGGACCATGCTAACGACAAGCAGATAGCCACCCCCTCAGCTGTGGCCATGGGCGGATCGCACTCGCTCCGAATCAGTGGTACGTGCATGATCGGCTGCAACAGTTGTACATAGGCAATCCATATGATCCGCTCCAAACCATCTAAGTGATATTCGCTAATATTACCTCAGTCCTAAAAAGATTTGTCTTACATTTATCTAGGTATGGATGTATCTAACATTAAAATGTGTTTAGAGTACATATGTATCTTAGACAAATTTAAAACAAGCTACTCCCTTGTCACGGGAACTACATAGGCGGACCCCAAGGTCGGCTCCGCTACAGCCCAGCCCAGGCCCAGGCGGGAGAGGAGGCCCAGCTCGCGTTTCATTGGACCGACCTGGAGCAAGTGAACCATATATACCAGGAGTGGGCGTGAGTTAGGGTATCGTTGGATCAGATCACTGGTGGCGCTGTTGGGCGATGTATCCTTCCTCCCACCCCCGGCTCTAAATCCCGGTCCCCTTTCTTGCTGATTCAACCTAGCTACCAATTTGTACTCCGAGTTTGGTAATTGAGAGATAGATCGAAAGATTATTACCCAGGACCGTATCATCTGGTATTTAGAGCTTCAAATTTCCACCCAAAAATGTTCCTTCCGCCGCAGCCGATCTAGAGAAGAAGAAGACTCGCAGTCTCAAGCAGATCATGGCGGATCTGGACTTCCAAAAGCAGATGGAGGAGGCTGCCAAGGAGAGGAGCAGCATCGCACATGCGCTGCTCGGGATCCAGCCCTCCCTCGACGAGATTGAGCCCGCGGTGTCGCAGATGGAGCCGCTGCTGCAATCTCTCGAGCCGGTGGTCAACGACCTGTCGGCCTGGTGTCCCGGGGTGGATGAGACCGTCGGGCGTCTCCAAGACGATCTCGGGGACATTCGCGCGCAGCTCGCCAAGATCGTGCTCAGTGCGAACGCATCGGGCAAGGCACTGGGTCCCTCATCCTCGACGACGGCGGACGCGTCGTTGCCCGACTCTGGCGCAGGTGGTGACGACCACGGGCAGTTTGGCCGCTGCTATGCAACACCAACTCAGGCCCTGCCACTTGGGGAACCAATCCTCAAAGCGCCGGTCCCGACCAATGGTACTTTCCGGACACCCTTTCCCTCCGTTCCTATTCCAAATCCATATGAACAGGGCAACACCAATGGGTTCTCTGGTGGTAGATCGGGCACTACTAGGGTTGAATGCCCGGAGTTTAATGGGGACAATCCCACGGGGTGGAAAATTCGTCACTACTAGAAAAACGGCTATAGCTAATATGGACATTAATGGCGCACCATGTATGTGGTGCGCCACTGCTATATCGCAGTGGCGCACCAGATATAGGTACGCCATTATTGACCACATTACTAATGGCGCACCTGGTGTGTGGTGCGCCATTACTAGTTTTGAAAAAAAAAGATAAAAAAATTTGTTAGCAGTGGCGCACCAGGGGATAGCGCCATTAGTAACCCTGGTTACTAATGGCGCATTCTTAGGTGGTGCGCCATTAGTAACCTGGGAGCAGCTAGATATTTTTGACAGCCACCTACCACACTCACTTTTCCCACTTCATTCTCTCCACCTCTACCAAGCTTGATCTTGGCTGCCTCCTCCTCCTCACCTCATTTGCACCATAGATTCACCCAAATTAAGTGGTTAAATTTTCTTTTTTTTGATAGGTAAGTAAGGGGAAAGCTTTCTTTATGTTCTAGATCTACTTTTTTCTCCCTCCAACAACGTACACATTTTTTATGGCCTAGATCTACGTATGTTTGTGGTGTTGCATATGTTTGTGTTTGCAGGTACCGGTCATTCTGGCACGAACATCTTCCCAAGGGGAACAAGTGCCCGACCAGTTTCGAGGAGGCGAAGAAAATTGTGTGTCCTCTGGATTTACCGCACGTGAAATACCATGTGTGCATGAACAATTGCATCATTTATCGGGACGAGCATATGGAGTCTACCATATGTCCGATGTGCGGCGTCACTCGATACAAGAAGAGGAAGAAAGCTCCTCGAAAAGTGGTGTGGTACTTTTCGATCACTCCTCGTCCGCAGCGGTATTTCGCGGACCCTAAGCTAGCAAAGCTCCTGCGTTGGCATGCGGATAGGGAGGAGAAGAAGCGAGAAGATGACGGAAATGATCCGGAGATAAATAAAAAAGACAAGATGCTGAGTCACCCTAAGGATGCGAGCCAGTGGCAAGCGTTGAATTTCGAACACCTAAGAATCGGTGATGGAGAATTATGCCGGATGCGATTATTAATGCAACAGTTATAACATAGGGTGACACAGAACTAGCTCCAATTCATCAATATAATGTAGGCATGTATTCCGAATATAGTCATACGTGCTTATGAAAAAGAACTCTACCCTCCCGTGGCAGCGGGGTCCAATATTTTAAATTCATGTTGAAATTTTTTTAAACACATGCTAAACATTTAAAATAATAACTTATCTAAATAAATGTTTTCTATTTTGCAGAAAAATTGCTCATCCACTTATAAAAAATTCAAAATTTTAAAAATCATGCAATTATTTTCTAAATTTTATTATTAAAATATTCGTTATTATAAAAAGTAAAAACGCAATGCATAAAACCGAAGATTACTATAGAGACGAAAGAGAAAAATTGTAGAAACCCATGTGAACACTATGGCGCTGAAACCGTTCTCATTTATCGTGATCTGGCCCGAGACAGGACATTGGGCTGTGCTCTCCTGGACTTATCTCAGGGGTAGAGCTTTGTCTCCTCTGTTGGGAGACGAAACAGCCGCTCGCCTAAAGATAATGCTGGTTTTTCCTTTTCTTATTTTTATTTATATTACTGAAATGAAAATATATTTTACTTAATTTTTAAAAAATCATCATGCATTTAAAAAACTACACAAATCCTTGCACGTTGCTGCGGAAATTCAAGGATAAAAATGTAAACTAAATACGAAATCAAAATTTTACATAATAGTCATGTAGTTCCTCATGAAATAATATATAATAGTATGCACAAACAAAGAGCACATAGATAGAGTTTTATAGTTTATAGCTTGTGCTATTATCAACACATAAATTTTACTGTATACATGCCATCAGCCAAACTGTAGTCTCTAGTCATGAATTAGTCACATTGTGTCCATCTGGTATGAAAGTCAAATTTAGTATTAACATAAACAATGACCACAAAAGATCTTACTGTCAAATTTCACGAATGGGAAAGAAGACTTTAGAAAGCATACCTTTAAATTGCTTTGGGTCATTTTTTCAATAACATAGGATACATAAACCTTGGGAAAATGTGACAGAACCCTACAACCAAAATAGTTCAAATGACTTGGTTTTCTTTTTATAATCCATAAAAAACTGATTTGGACGTGAAAAGAAATCCAATCACACGGTTTGATTGTATTTTGTAGTCAACAACATACAAAGATGAATGACAGGGGATAAAGCATACACACTTTTGTGATGTTGTATCTCTGTATGTTGTGGACCAGATGTAGAAAAGGTAGGATGGTCGGCCGGCCAGTCATTCGCTCTGGCGCTATTGAGGGCAATGAGCGTCGTAAAGACCTGGGCATAGTGAGTGAGCAACACATGGAAATGCCAAAAGGAGCCAGCCACATGCAACAACCAAATCTACAACTAATCTGGATGGTAGCATGGCATGGACAACAAAGATAGAGAACTGAGGAATTATGTGGCCTATGGGGAGCAAAAGAGACATGGATAGGATGCTCAAAGATAATGGAATGAGAAAAGGCGATCGTTTCGGCTTTTGGAATCAGACAATCACATTAACAACGCGTGCATTCTAACCAAATGGTTGGACACGAAGTCGTCTTGGACATCTAGACTGGATCAAATAACGTCAAGACATATACATGTACCAAAAGAAACCTAGAATGACGTGGCTGCTTGAGAGTGCACGAAAAAAGGTAGTTAATGTTATTTGTGGCAGACTGCATGCTGGACCTATTTGATGATATGGATAGGTTGCATGTCAAGATAAATAAGATAGGATGATGAATCTCTTAGGTATGTATGATTTCCTGAAGTGTAAAAACTGTTCTCACAACTTTTAAATATAAAAAGTGTTCATGACATTTAGAAAATTTTCATTTGGTTCCAAAATATTTCTTGATACTTTTGAAAAGTTTCAATACAATGTAAAAAATGTTCATGCAATTTTGCACAAATGCTTTTACCATTCAAGAAATGTTCATGAAATTTAAGATTGTTTGTAAAATATAAACATATATACATGTAATTTTAACAAAAGTATTTTGTACCATTAGAAAAATGATTGTGCAATTTTCAAAAAATGTTTATGGATTTCAAAAAATGTTGGTGGATTTTACAAAAAAATGTTACTAAAACATAAAAAATGTTCATGTAAATTAAAACATATGTTTCGTACATTCAAAAAGAATTCTACGCGTGTTCGAATTTTTTAACATGGATTTTAAAAAAGTTGTCATGGTTCAAAAAATCTTCAACGTGTGTCAAAATAATGTTTCAGGTGTATATTAAAAATGTACAACTTGTATTAAAAAGTAGATATCTATTTGAAAAAAAAGAAAAAGGAAAAAAGAAAAAGAAAAAATACTGAAAAGAAAAAGTAAGAGAAAAAAATAAACTGAAGAAAACTGGGTAAACCAATTAAGAAACACGACAAACCGGAAAAAAGAAGAAAAAAACCCTGCTTGGACTGTTTCAAAACCGGTCTGAACCGGTGTTTAGAACCCGCCTAAAACCACTCTCATGGGCCATCCCACTAATGTGAGTGTGCCCCGAGCGCCAGAAGCGAGGCGGACCTACGTCTCGCTATAAGTGAGATATAGGTCCCATGTTATCTCAGGCTTTCGCGGCAACCCTTTCTCTCACAAAATGAAAATTCACTTCTTTATGCTTCATTTTTTGCGTAGAACATCAAATTTGCAGATAGCTAGGTGTCTCCAAGGTTGTCACATAATGAAATAGGTGGATGGGGCAGAAGTACACCCAATTGGCTAAGAACGGACTGTATCCAGATTACTTCTGTACAATTGGCTTGGGACTGATTCTATGCACGATCAAGACATGATTGTGGGTTTCCTTGAGCTCCATGAGATCAAATTAGAGTCAAGGAAAAGTGCAAACCCGCTGGTTACCCATTCTGCGTCCGGGAAGCAGTTAAGCAGCATGGATGGAGACTTGCATATGGATAGTCCCATGTCATATTTATGATTCAAGTACCACAATATACGATTGACTGTACAGAAGTGACCACTTGTGGGCAGGTGGATGAAGTAACCGACAGACTTGGTTTTGCCGCAAAGGAAGTGTTAGTCCGTGTGATGGTCAAATACTTAAAAGCACCAACCAAGCTTTTGTACTTGGTGTAATCAGCTGAAGAGATTGGGGAATCCATGGCCTTCTGAACTTCTCACTAGCAGACATGGGTGCGTGGTCGAGCCTTTTCAATATCTGCTGAGATAGGGCAGTTACCCTCGGCAACGAAGTGACCTGCACACCCAAGAAATAATCAAGAGGGACGAGATATTTGATGGCAAATGAGTCCTGAAGAGTGAATACCAGGAAACAATTGGGTTATGGCAGATGGCGAGGAGCTGGTAACAATAATTTCATTGGCATAGACTAACCTAAAGATAGTGACACCCCTCAATTTTTCTATACCCCTACTAATACTAATAAAGCAAGGTGTGTTTCTCCAATTTTTTCATCCGTTCACCGTCGAAAATATTGGTTTTCTATCCGAGGTGGTACTAAATTTTTGTGCGTCTATCCGCTAGAAAAGAAAAACTGTCTGTCCAGAATTCCAAAATTGGGCCGCGCGCACTCAGGCCCAATGAAGCCAGCCCACTTATTATTGCCCACGTAGCTGGGAATACCTTTTTTGTTGCATGGAGCAATAAATACTTGAAGCTTCCAACAGGGCACCTAAGACTGGGCCAGCCCATTTGCAAATTTTTTGTTGTTATATTACTATTTTTCTTTTTCTGATACTTTCTCTTTCTCTTTTATATTTATTTTTCATTTTTTCCTTCTTTATTTTAAAATTTTCCATTAACTAAAAATTTACAAAATATTCAGAATTTCAATTTTTGTACAAATATACAAAGAATTGTCAGCTTCCAAAATTCGGTTCCTCTTTTGAAAAATCCCTGTTTCTAAATTTTCTCAATATTCAGAAAATGTTCTCATTTTCTAAAAAAAATCTTTTGCTTCTTAAAAAATTAAGGTTTTAATATAAAATTACATTTTATAAAATGTTCCATATTTTATAATATTTTGGGATCGACAGGCTCACGAATGTTAATGCTAGGTGGAGGAGGTACAAGCTCCCAAGTGCCATTGACTCGGAGCACATCAAGTTCAGTTTGCATGGCACACTTCCACTTGGGATGTTGAGCTACTTCAGTATGATCGACAGGCTCACGAATGGAAAGTATATATGTCATGATCCCGTCAGTGCGCCCCTTCACAAGCTGCATATTTTCACGAAGACGGGTGCACATGGGATATATGGGAGCAGCAGATCCGGCAGCCACAAAGGATCCCGCAGACCCGGGATTATATTGTTGGCGCGAATAAGCCATGCCCTAGGTTGGTGACCGGCGTGAGCGCGTCCACGTCGAATCCATGACATGTATTCGTGCGCATGCCTGTCCGTGGCTGTGGCGAAGGCCGCGTCGGGCGCTGCATGCGTGGGTAGCCGAGGGCTACAAAGCCGGGCCACGTCCAGGTTGTTAGCTACGTGCATGTAGTTGAGTAGTGGGTGCTGGTCGACTCATCCGATCCGTTGGAGATATTCTAGGAGTTGGGCTTCGAAACGAGAACCTGTATTCCCAGGCCATCAGGGCTGAACCCATATTTGACGCCCTACCTATGTGTATCATTAAAGAAGAATAAAATCCAACAAGATGGAAATGGAAAGAAACACACCATCAACCAATCAAATATGACCGATAAATGACAGTTGCAATAGCTCATCTTTTGTCCCATTTCTTGATCATAAGATTCTGAAACCACAATCATACATCATGTTCCAACAACATTCATCTCCAATACACAGACTATTGTATAGTTCTTTTTCAACCAAATGTCTTCATTAGCACCATGACCTTCTTCGCAGCAGGCCGATCCATTACGCCAGCCATCCATGCTTTCACATGTGGATATGCGTCAAACGCCGATCCATAGGAGTTTCCCGCAAGAGGTGAACCATTGGAAAATGGCTGATGTCCGCTAACTGATGAAATCTCCTGCTAAGTAGTTAAACTTGGACAAGCGCTCCTCATAGACTTCCATGATTTCCTTCACAGCTTCCCCAGATTTTCTCCTAAGAACTTTAAGATCACCAGTTCCTCCCATGTAAAAGCGAGGGAGGATTATGATTACAGCTCATTCAAGCAAAATACCTGAGGGGAGACCCGCTTTTAGCATGCAACCGGTCGGAAGGCTCACAATTCTAGAGAGCCATCCAAAGGATCAAGGAGGACATCCGCCTAGGGATCTCCTTCTCCTTAGGGAATGGGAAAGGGATCCAATTCTGGTTGGATCCTTGGTTGAATGCTGAACGCCTTCGAGTTTCCTTCCTGGGCCTATTCTCGATATGTTCGGATCCATCTGTCCTAGTGGCTACGGCTTTCCAAGCTGGACAGTGGAACATTGGGTTTCGTCACACCTTTGGACAAGCCCTCCCGCTCGTGCTCCCGGACTTTCCGGACACGGTATCCTGGCGGCTCGCGTCGTCGGCGGAGTTCTCTGTGAGCACGGCATACCATGCCCTTTGCCTGTCTCAGGCCACTCCTTGGCTGTCCCCGCTATGGAAAGCCCCCATCCCTTTAAAGATTAAGATCTTTGTTTGGCAATTACTACGGGATCGCCTCCCCTCAGGGACAGAGGTACTTAAGCGGCACGGACCTGGTGATGGTCTATGCCCTCTCTGTGCGGTACCAGAGACCGGGACACATATCCTCTTCTCATGTACCGCCGCGATGGTACTTTGGACGTATGTCCGCGAGGCGTTGGGGCCTGAATGGGAGGCCCTAAATCTCGCTGAGTTCCTCCAACTTAGAGCTTTACAATCGTCACATCATCGCCGCCTATTTTGGCTTATTTTTGCGGCGATGACGTGGACTCTTTGGATGACTAGGAATAAGATGGTGATAGAGAAGGTTTTCCTGAGGAAGGCGTCTGACTCCCTCTTCAAATTCCTTGCTTTCCTGCAGCACTGGCACCCGCTCTCGAGGCAGCGTGATCGCGACCGACTTGGATTGATGATGGATGCGCTTCTGGTTTCGGCGCGTCGACTATCTTCCTCGTAGTGCCGTTATGCGGACGCCACTAGGTGCCTTTTTCTTTCTATTTCTTTTATGCTTTTTTTGGGCTGGATTGGGCTATGGCCCCAGCCGTTGTATGTTGAGTACGGTTGAACTTGGATTGTATGGACCGTTGCTTTATTTATAAAGCGGGACGAAAACCTATTTCGAGAGTTCCTCCCATGTAAGCTGGGACGACGAGGCCTTGGAAGATGATTGGAAGCATGACACTGTCGAATTTCTGGGACTCAACATCAAGCCATGCGTCAACCGCTATTCAAGGCGGTGTGTACGTGGTTGCAGCAGGCGGCTACGGAGGTTTTTCCTCAACATGGGTGGCAGCATAACCACCGGATTGATCAACCACCACTTTCGACATAGGCATAGTGTCGATCTATAGGACTCTACTGTTGCCGTTTTGTCGGTTTTATTATTTTTCTATTGTTAGACTTTTGGTGTTTGACTATGTGCATCTTAATTATGCAGAGGTTAGCTGTTACTCTATTTTGTATCTGCTTAATGCTACTTTTTGACATAATAAAAATCGTCCTTTATCAAAAACATTACGAGCTAGAAAGATGCAGAAAATGTAATCAAATAGGAACGGGGTGGCATACGTCTTTTTTAGAAAAGAAGGATTACCCCCGGCCTCTGCATCTAAGCGATGCATGCAACCATTTTATTAATTATTTTCAGAGACCTTACAAAGCATTACATCAGTAAGTCTAAAGCCACCATATTGGCGACACCTGTCACTATTCCTATCCCCTTAATGCAGGGGTGCCGAATGTCCGAGCCTAATACTTAGACACCGTACCAAAACTTAACATCTAATGCCGGTTGCCCCATCACAGCCACATACCAGGATGGGACACACACCGGTCCGGCGCACTCATCGAGGCTACCGCAACCGGCGTCATAGGGCGGCATACGTACATTGCGCGCAAGATGGGGAAGCCTCTTGTGCTCACTCGTGTGTAGGTCGACGGCCAAAACGTCGTACTCAGAAACCACCTTCTCCAGGGGGAAAGTTGTAGGAGATATGCCCTAGAGGCAATAATAAATGATATTATTTATCTCCATGTTCATAATTATGTTTATGTTCCATGCTATAACTGCTATGGTTCTCGAGTCTGCAATAACACGAGGTTCGGAGGAAGACTCATATGCACGTGTGGAATAATAAACGGTAAGAAGTATTCCTAGTCTGGCCTCTAAGACTAGCTCAAGTGTTGCATGATGGTTTTGTTTTCCTGATCATGGGCATGTCTATGCCAGCAACTTTGAGGGCACAATGTGAGGAGAACATTTGTGTTGAATCGACCCGGATTGATGTTATGCTATGAGATTCATTCGTCACAAGTTTATGGTTGATAACACAGAAATGGTTAATATTTGCATAATGTTGGGGATCGTAGCAGAAATTTAAAATTTTCTACGCATCACCAAGATCAATCTATGGAGTAATCTAGCAACGAGGGGAAGGGGAGTGCATCTACATACCCTTGTAGATCGCGACACGGAAGCGTTGCAAGAACGCGGATGAAGGAGTGTTACTCGTAGCGATTCAGATTGCGGTTGATTCCGATCTAAGCGCTGAAACACGGCGCCTCCGCGTTCAACACACATGCAGCCCGGTGACGTCTCCTACGCCTTGATCGAGCAAGGGGAGAAGGAGAGGTTGGGGAAGACTCCGTCCAGCAGCAGCACGACGGCGTGGTGGTGGTGGAGGAGCGCGGGACTCCAGCAGGGCTTCGCCAAGCACTACGAGAGACGAGGAGGGAGAGGGGTAGGGCTGCGCCAACAGGGAGATCGAATCGTGTGTTGGGCTGCCCCTTTGCCTCCACTATATATAGGGGGAGAGGGAGGGCTGCGCCCCCACCTAGGGTTTCCACCCTAGGGGTGGCGGCAGCCCCAATCCCCATCTCGGGTGGCGGCCAAGTGGGGGGAGAGGGAGGCGCACCAGGCATGGGCCTTAGGGCCCATCTGCCCTTAGGGTTTGCCCCCTCTTCTCTCTAGGCGCATGGGTGTAAGTGCATCTAGTGCCACCCCTAGTTGGTTTTGGAGTATTGACGACAAACCTAGTTGAGGGACTAATGTGTTTGTGAGAATTGCAGGATAACACAGGTAGAAGTCCCTCATGATTCGGTTTTACTACTAGAGATGACCCCTAAAAATGTATGAAGACATTGAAGTCAAAGGTGGTATATGAAGATATTCACATTGAAGACTATGACAAGAGAAGACACGAGATGAAGCCTACGGAGCTCGAAGACTTAGATCTTTCGTAGGTCTTTTTCTTTTGTGTTGAGTCATAGGAACCACCGTACTGTTAAGTGGGGTCCAAGAAAACCAGTCAGAATGACTGAAGTGATGCCTAAACCAAAAACCTATGTCTTCGAGTGAAGACTATGAGAGCGAATCTTGTCCAGAGTCGGACAAGTTAGCTTTGCTTGTAGCCCAAGTAAAGTTGCTGTGTGAGTTTGAAATCTGACCGTTGGAACACGTGTCAGTTCCTTAGTGACCCAGGGTCATTTCGGACAAATCAGGTCGGGTTGCCAAGTGGCTATAAATAGCCCACCCCCTACAACCATAAACGGTTGGCTGCTCAGATTGAAAGTACGGCTTTTGTCGTTTGAGAGCAACCCACCTCGAAGCCATTGAGAAGGAATTCCTTGCGAGGATAAAGCCCTAACCACCCAGAGCCAGAGAGAATTGGGCATCACTTAAGTCTTCTTGTCTGTGTGATCTGAAGACTTATTACACTTGAGGACTGTGCATCCTCCAGCCGGTTAGGCGTCGCGTTCTGAGCATCCAAGAGACATTGTGGATTGCCGGTGAATGAAGTCTGTGAAGGTTTGGGAGTCTACCTTGAATACTTACCAGAGTGATTGGGCGAGGTCTATGTGACCTTAGCTCAAGGAGAATACGGTGAGGACTGGGTGTCCTGAGCTGCGTGTTCAGGACTGGGTGTCCGGGACTGTGTGTCCTAAGGTTTAAATACCTAGCCGCTCCAACCAGACGTACAATTGTCACAGCAACTGGAACTGGTTCAACAAATCATTGTCTTCAACGAGTCACTGGTTTCATCTTCACTTCACTTTACTTACTGTTCCTCCTTGTGAAGTCATTGTATGTTTGCTCTATCATTTGTCTTCACTGAGTGACTGCGTGTTCTGTTTGACTTCACAATATCATCCTACCTGATCCTTACTACCTAGCTGCTATTAGTCTTTGTGCTTTCACTTCATTGAATACTTGACTATGGTTTGCCTAGTGTAGTCTACCTTCCGCCGCATGGTAATAGGTTTAATTTTATCGTTTGTCTTCAAAACTCCCATGTTCTGAAGACTTCCATAAAAATCGCCTATTCACTCCCCTCTAGTCGATATAACGCACTTTCAATTGGTATCAGAGCAAGGTGCTCCCTTGTTCTGTGTGATTCGGTTTAACCACCTGGAGTTTTAGCTATGTCGACTGCAGGGATAATTAAAGTCTCCGCTGCGTGCCCCGTCTTTGATGGAACTGAATATCCCTACTAGAAGAATAAGATGTGCATGCATCTTGAAGCCATTGACGTCGACCTATGGTATGTCGTCGAGAACGGCGTTCCCAAGGCTGGAGAAGGTGTCACTGCTGCTGATGTCAAGAAATTTGTTCAACTGGACTCTACTGCCAAGAATATCATCCATGGTCATCTGACCAAAGGACAGTATGGCCGTGTGAGTGCTTTGAAGACATCCAAGCTGGTCTGGGACTGGCTCTCCAAGGTCAATGAAGGCATCTCAACCCAGAGAGATCAGAGAATCAGTGTCCTTTGCAACCTCTTCAATCGCTTCAAGCGAAATGACAATGAGAATGTCCAGCACACATTTGACCGACTCACTGACATCACAAATGAGCTTCAAGCCCTCGGCGCCACTGAAATTACCAAACACGAAGTCGTCAAGACGCTGCTGAGATCACTTGATAGTTCGTTTGACATCCTGGCCCTGATGATTCAAGAACGTCCTGATTTCAAGACACTCGATCCGTCTGACATACTTGAGAGTCTCAACACACATGAGTTTCAGCTTTCGGAGAAAAGAGATATCTACGGTCCAAACTATGGGCGAACTCGTGCCTTGAAGGAAAAAGCTGTCTCCTCATCTGAAGAAGAATCAGACAGCAGTTCTGATGATCCTGAAGACATTGGAAGGGAACTTGCTATGCTTGTCAAGAAGTTCCAAAAATTCACCAAGAAGAAAGGCTTCAGAAAGTCTTCCCGATCAAGTTCAAGGAATGATGAAGCTCCTGCTCCTGACTACAAGAGGAAAACATGTCACAAGTGCAAGAAACTTGGCCACTTCATCTCTGAGTGTCCACAGTGGGACAATGAGAACAACAAAAAGAAGAAGAGCAAGGAATATGACTCTGACGACAAGAAAAAGAAGAAGAAATACTCAAAGTCTTCTTCCAAGTCTTCCTCAAAGTCTTCATCACACAAGAAGAGCTCATCTGGCAAGGCACGTGCGTTTGTTGGAAAGGAAATGGATTCAGAGGAGGAGTCTGCTTCTGAGGAGGCGGAGGTGGAGTCTGAGGAGGAATCCGACTCAGGCGTCGCAAGTCTGGCTACAACATACGTTGCCAAGTCCATCTTCAACACTGAAGACAATGACTTCATCACCGACGCCGATGCAAATGACAAGGACTACTCCGCTTCTACCTACTGCTTCATGGCACGCGGCGCCAAGGTAAACACACGCACTACTCACTATCAAACATCTAGTGATGATGACTCTGATTGTGGTTCAAAACCTAGCTACAAAACACTTGCTAAAATTACAAATGAACAACAGAAAGCTATGGAACATATTCAAAAACTGTTAGACAGAAGCGATGATCTGTTAGGTGCTGAAATGACTCAATCTGAATCCTTAATTGAAGACATAAAAAATCTTCACGTTAAGTATCAGGAACTTGAAAGTCGTCATGAAACTCTCTCAACAACTCATGAAAAGCTTTCCTATGATTATCTTCAAAGGAAGCAGGATCTTGAGAAATTGAGAGCGGTTCATGAAGATCTTCAAACGGAAAACGAGTCACTTCGCGCCAAACAGATCAGTCCCGCTCAGGAAGGATTTGAACCACCATGTCTTAAATGCATTGAGCGTGATAATGCTACTTCTGTTGCTGAATGTTCTACTGCTACTGCTGTTGCAATATCTTCAACTGTTGATGTGGTAGCTAACCCCTCTGCTGAGGATACCACCACTATTGCTGATGAGAATGCTAGGTTGAAGACATTGCTTGAAACAGGGATGTACAAAAGTCTTCAAGGGCATCAGACACTATGTGATGTCCTCAAAAAGCAGATTCTGAACCGAAACCCTAGGAAAGAGGGTGTTGGGTTCGTAAGGAAAATGAATGCAGATGGCTCTTACTGGAAATCTGAGCAGTACCCCAAAACCATGTGGGTTGCTGCAAAGGAACCTTCAGCAGATCCATCCAATCTAACTGGCTTCACTTGTGCTAACCCCATTATCATTGATGAATCCTTTGATGCAAACTATATACTGTTTAAGAATCAGAATGGTGAAGTGTTTGCCAGGTACATTGGTACTAACTGCAGGAATGGAACGCCTATGAAGAAGATCTCGGTTCCGAAAAGGTGTCTGGAAAATCTTCCTGTGAATGTCTTCATGACACCTCACTTGAAGAAGACAAACCTCAGACCAAAGGCTTCATACGGTCCAAAGGCTTCATACAAACAGAGGACTCACCTGAGTCGCACTAACGCAAATGTTTTGCAGGGAAACCATACTCAGGCATATGAATATGAGAGCGGTTCATCAAACCGCCATGTTCATAAGACCAAGAACTATTCTGCTTATTCTTATGAGTACTATTGTCCGCCTACAAGACTGTTTGCTAAGGCTTCAAAGCCAAAATTCTCAGATGCTGCACCTAGACTTATTGCTTCTAAGCCACCCTTGAAGATGTGGGTGGTTAAGAAGGCTTAACTCTCTTTTGCAGGGAAAGGTCTCCAGTAGAAATCCAAAATCGTCTGACGCTATTGCTGGGGACCTTAAACATCTTGTAGGGCACAAGATCAAATGCCCAAATGGTCTTATTATGTACTTCGTACCTGAATCGCTTGCTACTCTCCCTATTAGTCCTAACCTGGATCTAAGCTTTCATAACCCACTGGTTCGTCAAATGTTTTTGCTTCACAATGCTCTTGGTGAAGCCTATCCCCCTAACTGCACTGTAGGGTACGACACCAGCGTCTTCAGAATGGATTATTGACAGTGGGTGTACAAATCACATGACTGGCAAAAGAAGTCTTCTTATGGACTCAACCTTACGTCCATCCGACAAGAGCCACATCACATTTGCTGACACTGGTAAAAGTAAGGTACTGGGTCTAGGTAGAGTTGCAATCTCAAGGGATCAACACATGGATAAAGTCATGCTTGTTGAATCCCTTGGCTTCAACTTAATGTCTGTCTCAATGCTTTGCGATTTGAACATGATCGTAATGTTTGGAAAATATCGTTGCCTTGTACTAATGGAATCTGACAAGTCTCTAGTGTTTGAAGGGTATCGAAAAGATGATTTGTACGTGGTAGATTTCTCAGCAGGGCCACAACTTGCAGTATGTCTTCTAGCAAAGGCTTCAGAATGCTGGCTCTGGCATCAGAGGCTTGGACATGCTGGCATGAGGAACCTCCACACCCTTGCGAAGAAGAAGCATGTCATAGGCATCGAAGGCGTCAAGTTCAAGAAAGACCACTTATGTGGTGCCTGTGAAGCAGGGAAGATGACGAGGGCCAAACATCCCTCGAAGACAATCATGGCCACTACTCGACCCTTCGAACTGCTTCACATGGATCTTTTCGGTCCTACTCATTACTCAACTCTAACTACTACTGCTTGCCTCTATGGCTTCATTATTGTTGATGATTATTCTAGATATACTTGGGTGCACATAATCCTTTACAAGATTGAAGTGCAGGATGTCTTCAGACGCTTCGCCAATCGAGCTATGAACAATTTTGGCGCCAAGATAAAGCACATCAAAAGTGACAATGGCACTGAATTCAAGAACATTGGCCTTGATACATATCTTGATACCTTGGGCATCACACTTGAATTCTCAGCCCCGTACACGCCACAGCAGAATGGCGTCGTTGAACGAAAGAACAGAACACTAATTGAGATGGCCAGAACGATGCTAGATGAATACAAAACCCCAAGAAAATTCTGGCCCGAAGCCATTGATACTGCATGCCATACAATCAATCGTGTTTATCTTCACAAGCTACTGAACAAGACATCTTATGAGCTCCTTACTGGCAAGAAGCCAAATGTCAGTTACTTCAGAGTATTTGGCGCAAGGTGCTGGATCAAGGACCCACATCACACCTCAAAATTTGCACCAAAAGCACATGAGGGTTTTATGCTCGGATATGGAAAGGATTCACACTCCTACAGAGTCTTCAATCTCTTTCATTACAAAGTGGTTGAAACAGTGGATGTGCGGTTCGATGAGACCAACAGTTCACAAAGAGAGCAGCTGCCAAATGTGCTAGATGAAGTTCCATCCAGTGAATCAATCAAGCTAATGGGAACTGGAGAAATTATACCTTCTGAAGCTCATCCTGAAGAACTTATCATTTCAGCACCTGATCAACATGAAGACAATGCTCAGCCTTAAGACATTCCTTCCAACAACGACAATGAACAGCAAGAGCAAAGTCTTCGCCCTGTACATCCTCGCGTTGCCAATGAAGTGCAGATTGAAAGAATAATTGATAGCATCAATGCACCTGGTCCACTCACTCGTTCAAGGGCAACTCAGCTAGCAAATTTCTGTGGGCACTTCGCATTCGTCTCAATAGCAGAACCCAAGAAAGTTGAAGAAGCCTTCATGGAACCTGAATGGATTCAAGCTATGCAAGAAGAGCTTCAACAGTTTGAGCTGAATAATGTATGGGAACTGGTTAAGCGTCCTGATCCACGGAAGCACAATATAATAGGCACCAAATGGATATACCGCAACAAGCAAGATGAGCATGGTCAAGTTGTCAGAAACAAAGCTCGTCTCGTTGCTCAAGGATATACTCAAGTGGAAGGCATTGACTTCGATGAAACATTTGCTCCTGTGGCTAGACTTGAAGCCATACGCATATTGTTGGCCTATGCAAATCATCATAACATACTTCTATATCAAATGGATGTGAAGAGTGCCTTTCTCAATGGCAAGATTGAAGAAGAAGTGTATGTTGCACAACCACCTGGCTTTGAAAATCCAAAACATCCTGACATGGTATACAAGCTCAACAAGGCACTGTATGGCCTCAAACAAGCCCCTCGGGCCTGGTATGACACACTCAAATACTTCCTGAAGAGCAAAGGCTTCATACCTAGTTCCCTAGATCCCACTCTTTTCACGAAGACATATGATGGTGAACTGTTTGTGTGCCAAATATATGTGGATGACATTATCTTCGGCTGCACCAATCAGAAGTACAGTGAAGAGTTTGGATATATGATGCAAGAGCAATATCAGATGTCCATGATGGGGGAGCTGAAGTTCTTCCTTGGTCTAAAAATACGACAACAACGCAATGGCATCTTCATATCTCAAGAGAAGTATCTCAAAGATTGCCTGAAGAAGTTCGGTATGCAAGACTGCAAAGGCTTGACAACACCAATGCTAGCCAAACATCATCTGGGTCCTAACGACAATGGTAAAGAGTTCGATCAAAAGGTATACCGCTACATGATTGCTTCTTTACTTTATCTATGTGC